>NW_015163635.1:443404-503977 GCF_001447785.1 Gekko japonicus | reverse complement strand
TTTCCCTAGTTACCCTAGACAGTCAAGGATATTATGTAGCAAAATAGAGTCAGAAATATTTTATCAAAGTTCATTCTTAGAATCTAAGAGCCTTCAGTAGACAAACTCAATGTTTCAGTGAGACCTTATTGGAAGCAGAGTCCATTGTCAGGCTAGAGAGACGCTTGAGAGACAACAACAGCTACCCCTGCAAAGCTTTATGGAAGAGGAACCAGAGAGGCCTCAGCTAATCCAGGCTGTTATATAGAAATGCCCCAGGCTTGCTTATTTTTCTGCCACAATGAACTTTCGTATGCACACACAACTTCTTCAGATCCAATGAAATGGAAATAGAAATAGCAGTCATACATATAGGAGTGTGGGCAGTAAATTAGCATACAGGATGAGGATGTTTTTGGATTAAAAGAATAACAAGTTTAGTTTATATGGCTCTCATCTGTTTGGGTCTCCTCCATGTGTGAGAGGAGAGGGATGGAACCTAATGACACCATTCCACAAGTAAGGATACACCAATGTCCAATTCTGACATATTTATTTCCTTGCTATGTTTTTCCCCACGAGTTGAACCCAAACCATATAAACTAAGCTTGTTATTCTTTTAATCTGTTAAAAACATCTTCATTATCCTGTATGCTAATTTACTGCCCACCCTCTATATGTATGACTGTTATTTCTATTTCAGTTTCATTGTATCTGAGGAAGTGTTGGTCTTAAAGGTGCCGCCGGACTCAAAATTTGTTCTACAATAAGAGTGTGTTCAGCTAGGAATTGCAGCCGAGTTTACTGACAAATGAACCTATATGAATCATAAGCCTGGAAACAGGTTAAAATACTATTGTGTAAAAAGCCCTAAGAAATCCCATTTCCCCCTCTCCCAGCCCGTTTCTTCTCTTCCTTTCTTCCGCACTCTTGTCACTGCAACAATTTTCTCACTACCTGCTCCCAATTCTCCTGAGACTTTCTTTCGCCACAAAGCTCACACAACCACTGCCATTTTCTCTTCTCTCTGTTGTTGCTGCTTTCTTGTTCTCTACTCAGCCACTTCTTGCTTTTTTAACATGCTGTGAAAGGGTGGTAAATGTTGACATAAGTGTGATTAGGTTCTTGTATATTTGCATGCATCTGTAATAAAGACTTGGAAAAACCCTTCCACTGAAGGGCTTGGTGTGGGAACAAAGTATTAAACATAACCATAAAAGCTGCATTCTGTTTAATTAATTAATCAGAAAATATATACATTTCATCTTCTGAATTTCAGTTAAAAGTTGCTTTTAATTTTTCCCCAATATATTAAAGGCAATAAGAAACACTGAGGGCAATAAGAAAAATAAAGGCTCTTCACAAAGCACTTACAACTGGTAAACATTTTGAATGTCATTCTGGTTCCTCACTCTGTCATTCTGCGTGGGCTGGTGTTTTATGAGTCTCATAAGCAGCGTGCCCAGAGTATTTCTTTCAATGGTAGCAAGCCAAGGGAAAAACAAAACAATCATATATTTCTCAGATAGCCATGGCCATTTAAGGAGAACTGTACCTACTTTGGGGAAATGAAACACATGACAAACCAGCTGCAGGAATTGTTTTCTACCACAAGTATTTGTCTGCGAAGGGGACACACTTTCTTCTGGAGCAGGAGGTGGAAAGAGATTCAAAGTTGCTCAACTGCTATATTTCTTTTCAGGTACATTGAAGTTACTACCTCTAGTGGTGTTGGCTCAACACTAAGGAAGCGTCAGAAAAAAAGAAGGCACATCCTGTATTGGGACCAGCACAGCAACTCTACATCCAACAACGGATGGATGAGAAACCAGCAGACACTGAACTGCTATGTGTTTCAACCACAGAGGAACAACTGACAATTTGGGGGAGTGGTCAGATGTGTATTGATTTAAATCTTTAATGTTTTCCAACCTGTCATGCAGCATGCACTCTTTTAGGCCTAATCAAACTCTTATTCATGATTGAGTATTTGATTGTTCTGAATGTTTCTCATGTTATCTTTAAAAATAACATAATTGATCAATTGCTAGGAGTGATTAAAGAAATGTACAACTAATGTTGGAGTTGTGCTAGAGAATAGCCCTGTATATGACAAAACGTGAGAAGGTTCACTGATGTTTGGTGCCTGCGTATTGTGTATCTGGGACAGATATATTATAGTGCTGGCATTACATTTTTGAAGAGTGTGGTGCTTAAGCCTCCTCCCATGTCTCATTAAAGAAGCATGAAAGTTGCATCTGTGTTCCAAATATTTTGTTTCCTAAACCAAAAACAGTTCTACATGTTTGAAGTGGCTCCAAGAATCTATTTAAGGTTCAGAAGTGACACTCCTAGACCATGCATCTCCCTGAGGCACCAGCTGCTCAAAGGTGTACTGGATTACTCCCTGGCTTACTGCAGAAGTTATACTAGTGCTAGGTTTTTCTTAGAAAAGAACTAAATCTAATCTTGCCAAGGTGGCCTTGCAGTGTTCTTCATACTCTTGCTCCTGTGAAGGAGTTTCCCTTTCTGCTGAACACTATCACAACTTTTCAATTTTAGCTTGGATGATGAGCCATTCAATTCTTTTTCTTCAGCAGTAGCAGGTTTTGGTAAAAGACTCTGTGTACATGGGAGAAAGTTGGATGGTAAATTGGGCTCAGACTTCTTCTTTGAAAGTACATCCAAGCCACTGGCTTTTATGTCTTTCATCTTATCCTCTTCATGTTTTGGAAAATGCAGACTAGGCCCTGATTTCATTCCCTTTTGTTCCTTTAAATTTCGCAGGGTTTCTAAGGCCTGATCCAGTTCAGTTTGTAAGGTTTCCATTTCACTGGCTGCTTTATCCCGTTGATCCCCACATGCTTTTAGTGAATGTTCCAAAGACAGGAAGAACTCTTTTCCAAATCTTGACAAGGCCTCTTCACCTTAAGAGAAAATTAAAAGAAAATAAGAAGCTACTGCAGTAACGGGCTAAGCAGCAGTAGTTAAGGCATATCTTTGAATTAGTGTTTCCCATATTAAAGCATAAAGGCATAAATTGGTTTCAGGGTGTTCAAAACATATGAGTCAAGGTATAAATATTGTATTTTAGCACTTAGAACTCCACAAGGTCATATTATGAAACTAGAAAAACTGAGACTCATCTAAGTGCAAGGCTACACAGTGCTCTGTTGTGCATTATATATCAAAACATCGTGGTTATTTCACATTATCAAACAAAGCCAGAAGTCGTCTGTTACATTAGAATCATGCAAGATATCTCTAGCACGTGGCAAATATGGATCTGTCACATGTGACCTTAATACTCCTTAAATGACCTGGTTTTTCCACTTTTAAGTACACTGAACCACAGAAAAATTACAACTGATTTAAGGTAAGTTAAAAACACAGAATTTCTTGCTAGCATAATCCAAATTTGACACGCAAACTAAGAAGGAGTTTTTGCTGTGTCATTGTTTATTGCTTGAACATTAAATATGTAAATAAACTAAGCAGAACTTGCTTTTCCATACTGGATTTAATCATTTGTAAATCTGTAGACTAGATTGCTGAGTAAAGACCTCTTTTAAATTGTAGCAACACATTTGTGAGTGGTTTCAGAAATAGTTTGTTTGCAAACAGACCTTAGTGTACACAGTGGCGTGCATGTAACTTGTAGATGTTTGTTTACTTATTTGCTGAGAGATCCTGTAAACAGCATTTCTGTTTGGGGAAGTATTACATTTACTCAGATCTCAAACTATTGTATTTTGTTGCTTAAAAATGTGATTATTCTACCAACCATTTTTGGGATGGTGAATGTCAGAAGCATCTGTTGGATAATGTATGTAAACACAAGGGTCAACAATCACCTCAACTATGCACCCAATTCTGTGAACTAAAAAAAAATGTACTGGATAAGCACTCCTCCACTTTAGAGCTTCTGTGGATAACAGACGTCCAGAAGATCTGAGGCAGCCAGATGTGCATCCATTATACTATGTACAACTGCCTAATTGGATCCCAGTTACCCTGCTTTTTAAATGACAGCTACATCATGTTGAAACCAGTAGGTCTACTTGAAACTACTCAACAACAGGAAAATTTTGTTTTCCAGGTAATACAATAGTTTGTTTTTAATGTTGGGAGAATATTTTTCTGCCTAGAGTATTTCTAGGTATCCCACATTTATATAGGTGTCTACCTATATAAATGTGAGATACCTAGAAATACTCTAGGCAGAAAAATATTCTCCCAACATTAAAAACAAACTATTGTATTACCTGGAAAACAAAATTATTTTAAATAGGCACCTTGAGCATTTACCATTCCTCTGTCATGCACTAGAGACTCAGCAGTAACAAAAATGGCCAAATTTTCTGTTTGCCTAGGCTCAAAACAATCCCTGACCAATTCATACTCTGAAAACATCAACTCGCTCTTAGGAATGATGTGATTCCCCCCCAGCTTCACTGAAAACTGTGTAAAAAAAAAATGCCTGAGATACCAACTTAGGCCTCATTTATGATTTGTGATTTATACAATTGTGATAAGTATTACTGTAGTGTATTTGTAACAATGGTTGTTAAAATTCAATAAAATATTAATTACAAAGAAAGGTTCCATTCACCAGGTGAACAATTTTAGAATTTGCTGAACATTTAAATCAATTTAGTGGAGAAACAAAAGTGTGCAGAAGGATTTTATAAACTTGTTCCTCTTTACCAGCATGTAGTCACTTGTGGCACTGGGCCTGAAACAGGGTAGGGGGTAACTTTTTATTTGCTTAAGTCTTGTTTTGTTTCCATTAATATATTTTGCAGTCCTTGAGAGAAGGAAATGGATGCATTCCAGTTTGCAAAAATGAAAACCCAATAGCACAGGCTGACAAAGACATTAAATCTACAAACATATACAGTGTTTTTCAGTCTCTGATGAATGTCCCTCTGTTTCACTAGACTAGAAGGCAAATGTCAAGAAGGATGTCAGTGTTCTAAAGTAATTCTTCTTCTGTCTGAGAATATTCTATTCAATTCCTGCTTTCAACATGTTTTGCAAAGGAGAAAAGGCATCAATTCAGGCATTGTTTATCCCTATAGATGTAGATGCATTTTATGACATCTTTGCAAAAAAGACAACCTTTATTTCTTTTCTGCACAATGGCACTATCAGTGCAACCTCTCTCATAAGAGATGTAACGATAAAATGGGCAGGGGGGTTATCAACATGACCACCCTGAGGTGTTAAGAGGAAAGCTGGATAAAAATACAAAAGACAGTAACTTCTCTAGAGTTGGCGAACCAACTTCATGGCTCAGTAGGGATTTGAATCTGAATTTCTTCAATCAAGGTCCAATACGCTATCCACTGTATCTCACTGAATTCTTAGATTGACCAATTAATCTTCATTTTTAGCACAGCTTATGTGTTTTCACAACAACAGTAGTGCTAAAAATTTATGGTTGGTGTCATACAGCCATGCCAGATACCCGATAGGGTGGGACCCCACTCACACGTCTTTGGATCTAGCCCAGCAAAGAGGATACAATGATCTGCACAACTTTAAATTGGCCAGCAATTACCACCATTCGAGTCTAAAATTTGGACTCCAGTGGGACCCGTAAGACCAACAAAGTTTAATTCTGGGTATAAGCTTTCATATGTATGTACACTTCTTCAGCTAGCCTGCAGAAAAGCTTGTGGCATGTAAAGAGTTCAGACCCAATTACTGAAATTGTAACATGGTAGTGCACTCTAGTGCTACTGTAAATTTTAAACATATTCTTAAACGGAGGAAGGTCAAGAATATAGTAAATACATGATAGTTAAATCAAAATGTCAAAATTAAACTGATTTCTCTTTTTATTTCCTGGGACAAATAAATATGAATAAGACCAAGCATATACTAAGCCCTGGCTTTGTAGCTGAGAATTTAGGCTTGTTGTAATAATATAATATACAATGAAAGTTTACCATGCAACAGTTACATCTGATTCTCACATCATATCACATTGCCAAAATATTGACATTTCCATTTTTCTCTAGGAAAAAATATTATTTTTCCAGATCAAGTGACTAGTGAGTATTTTATGTTTTCTCATGGCATGAAAGAATGATCTCAGCCAATTTTGTGGCATTTGGAGTCACCTTATTCTCTGATTCTAACAACAGGCACTTTGCTGCTAGAGTCCTTAAGTCCTCCCATTTTGATAGAGAAGTTCCCCTTTACAGTTGCACTTGTAACCAGTGTGTCTTGGCTACTCACATGCATGGCATAATCAGTGTCCTATTTCTAACACTTCCATTGCTGCAAATATTCACCACTATCAAAATAATTAATTTAGTGCACCTTATTTGTTGCTTTCTGCTCAGCATTGTAAACATAAAGCAAAACCAGAATCCAAAAGCTACTCTTAGCCTGCAGAAGGGTAGACCATGGACAAGTAAAATAAATTCAGCTACTCTGAATCAGAGCAAGTGCTTCCAAAAATTAAGGACAGCTCACTGTGCCTGAATGTGGTGCCTGAAAAGTGTTTTCCTCCTCATCTTTAAAAAAGAAGCTGTTATATGCTACCAGCTTTTTTCACTGGCTAAAGAGGAGGAAGGGGCTCCTTTTGGCCACTGGAAAGGCTATTATGGACAGAGAGAAATAGTTCTCTGGAGGACCCATTTCCTTCCATATCAGGAGTTCCAAAGATGTCCACGGCTTCCTGTAACTTCTACTTGCTCAGTATCTATGTTGCCACCAATTAATTGTTATAATATTGCCAGCTAAAGCATTGGGACTCCAACTATCTGCTTCTATGGTGCCACTTAAAGGTTCTGCCCCCGTTCTCCTTCCATCTTCTCCCTCTCTCTAGTTACCACAGGAATGAACAAGGAACATTTGCACACTTGAGAATGAAGTATCAACCTGCCCCCTCCCCTTACTTCTCCTTTGGTAAGCAGGACTAAATCCCACCTGGTTTTTGGGTTCAGAAATCAGGCTTCCATCATTCAAATTATAAGGGTTCAATAAAAGAATAAAACACACACACAAGATTTCTTTATGTAGCAGAACTGAGCAAATATTAAAAGAAAAGTGAATAAACACAATCCTTCTAACCCTGTCCTAAACATGTCCCTAATAGATGTTTTTTGTTGTTGTTCAGTCGCACAGTTGAGTCTGACTCTTCGCGACCCCATGGACCAGATCACGCCAGGCCTTCCGGTCTTCCGCCGTCCTCTGAAGTGTGCTCAATTTCATGTTCGTTGCATCTATGACACTGTCTAACCATCTCATCCTTTGCCGTCCCCGTCTTCTTTGACCTTCAATCTTTCCCAGCATCAGGGTCCTCTCCAGTGAGTGCTCCCTTCTCATTTGGTGGCCAAAGTATTTGAGCTTCAGTTTCATTATCTGGCCTTCCAGGGAACAGTCAGGGTTGATTTCTTTGAGGATTGACTGATTTGTTCTTCTATATAATATTATATTATAATAATATAATATAATATTATGTTAATAGATGTTAAAACAAGGACAGGCACTTCCTTCTAGGAGATACATGATCTCAGAAAAGTTACAGTAGCTCTGTTTTCAAAGCTAGGATTTCTCTCATTGTCCTTCAATACGTGGTCTGCCCTCTTGTGGGTCATCCTTCTCTTCCTGGTCAAGGGGAATGGTTATTCTCTACTCTTTGATCCTTTTAAACTCGACATTCCTAGGTGTGACTCCCTAGCTCAAGTGCTGGTAGAGCTCTTTGTTCTCCCTAGGCCAGAGGTATTTGCACATCAATGGAATTGCACTGTCCTGTGCCTGTCAGAATCCCCTGCAGCTCTCCCATTGCTGTTAGCCGGCAGCAGAACAAAGTCTGAGTCCAGTGGTACCTTTAAGACCAACAAAGTTTTATTCTGGGTTTTTGTGTGTATGCACACTTCTTCAGATAGCCTGCAGAAAAGCTTGTGGCATGGAAAGAGTTCAGACCCAATTACTGAAATTGTAACATGAAATTCTGGAGTGGCATTTCTGTGGGAACTAGTTCAGTGAAGAGGAAGAATTGAGGGAGGCTGAACCTGGCAGGATGCAACCCAAATCACCACAAGAAAACAATCATTTGCTTTCTTCTTCATCTCCAAAGTGCAAATAACATAACATTTACCTTCAAGCTGCTGATTCTTTGAAGTCAAAGTTTCAACTGCATATTGGATCTGTTCGGCATTATTTCTAAAAGCAGTGAGAAATTCTCTCAAAGCAGCCTCTGAAGCTTCTGTTTTAAGTTTTATGTAAGAAGGGAAAACGTCTGCAAGAAGTAATGGAAAATGATCACCTGTTCCCCCCTATATTTAATAGTCAAAATACACATAAGAAAGAAATGAAATATTTCTTGTAATCTGAATTGCTTGCAGTTAAGATTTATCGAATCCCCATCAACCTTTAGAAATTGGATTTTGTTTATGATACTGTTTTCAGACATATTTACCTTGTAGTGGTGAACACAGAACCATTGCAACATTATCTTGAAACCTGTGGTAGGCTTGCTTTATCCCACTGAAGAGAGCATCAGCATACTTAACTTGCAGGTTATATAAATTTCTATGGAAATTAAGTTCAGCCTGCAAAGCCTGAATCTAAAAAAGAAAAAAAAAAACCCTTTCAGTCTATCTAAATGCCTCCTCTATATCCCATTCCATGCTTTCCTTTGCTCTAATGCTGCTTGAGCCCTGACTTTTCCCATGGTCAGACTGACATTACGAATAACATGCCTGAACACATGAGGAAGGCACCTTCCTTGTTGAAAATATGCAAGGTGGTGCTTTTCACAAGACCTGAAAAAACAAGTATTGTATTTTATTTTGGGGAGGTTGGTGTCTGAAACTTTTGGTGAAAGTTATATTCTTGTGTAAATCTTTTGTTGTATTTTTATGCCTATTTATTTATTTATTTTCATTACATATTTAATTGTATGTGGCTCTGCTGTTTTAGCACGTTGTACTTGTAACCCACCTCCAGTCTCAGGAAAAAGTCAGGATATAAATGTTTCAGTCTGTCATAAAACTATTACCATCAGCAGGAGTTCTTTCCTGCGGGAGCACACAGGAGCGGAGCTCTGGCAGTAAGGAGCCCAGGGGGTGGGCACATGCAACAAGCCCTGCCACCTGCTCCCAGCAGCCCTCAGTTGGGCCACAAGGAGCAAGAAGCAGCCAAGTAACTTGCAGCCCCCCTCCCCTGGGCAAGCAGATCTTTGCATCCCCCCCCCCATAGTTAGCAATCCAAAACAGTCCAGTGGCACCTTTAAGACCAAGTTTTATTCAGGTACAAGCTCTCCTTCCTCTGTGAGGACAGATCTGCATGTTCCCCCCCCCCAATAGCTAGCCATCCAAAACAGTCCAGTGGAGCTTGAGTGGTGGGTGTTGTCTTCTGACACACTTCCGGTGATGCAGGAGGTGTGGCATATGCAAATAAGTTATGCTAATGAGCTCCTGCACCTCTTTTTCTACAAAATGACCCCTGATAAAAGCAAGTTATTACATGTACCTTTCTTCACTGGAACCTGAGGTAGCATACATAGGATTTCTTCTGCATCCATCGTTCATGTTCTATACTAAAGTTTTCACCTAACAACAGAATTTTTAGAAGGGTCTTGGCTATATGCCGTGACTTGGATCCCATTAAAAATATCCATTGACAGAAGGGATTTCCATCAGCGGAGCAGGACTTCCTCCCCCCCTCCCCCTGCATACTGCAGCTCAATATGCTTCCCTAAATGCTGCTTCTGGGGAACAGGGGACCCCCACACACGGGAACAATATAAAGGGGTTCTTGGTGGTATGCAACCAATAACAGAAATTGTCTGCTGGATTCAATCCTTAATATGACTCCAAGGCATCTTCTCTTCTATTCTGGGAAAATTAGTAATGCTCTCAAATTAATACATTCATTCAAAGCAAATTTGTTGAGAATTCTAGTGAAGCCGAGATAGTTGAAATGTTTACTTGAGGGGCACAAACAGGAAACTTGAGTTTGCAAATGTCAGAAAAGAGGTAAAATGGTTTTTTCTACACCTCAGTGTTGGTTAAAAAGGATGAAATGACAGAAAAATTAAATCCTGCTTCTGAAAATACGTGTAACCATAAACATTAGTGTAGCACATTTTCTATAGCATGTAGTTTCCACATATGAAACATGACTCACTGAATAATATATGTGGGTTATATGTTCAACTAAACACAAAGTAGAGAGTTGATCTGCCAGCATTTATATCTTCAGGGGTTTCTTCTATAGAGACCAAGGTGGATAATGGCTCACCAACCTGCCCTCAGCTCCACCTACCAGTAGTCCAAGCTGTTCCTTAAGGAACACGTAGCCCTGATTGCCAAACATGTTGGGAAGATAACAGCCCCACTTTCCCTCATTCACTGTGGTATCTCCCCAGACATTTATGTCACAGGTGAATATCTTCTGATCTGGCAGACATTGGCCCCGGTCACACGGGCAGGAAACTGCGGGGGGGGGGGAAGCGTGGCTGTTTGCCCTGGGGCAAGCTAACACGCAGTAAAGCGATCATACCCCCTGTGGAGGTTCTGTGGAGGTACCGTGGAGCTTCTGTGGTTACGGAGAGGCGTCGATCACAACACATGCCTGTGCGCAACAAAGAAGCGCGCAGCACGGCGAACTAGTTTTCTTTTTTTGTGTTCACTACGAATGCGCATGCTCCGTTGGGTGCATGTGCGCAACCACGGGGACTTGGAGGGGAAAAAAACATTTTTCACAAGGGGACATGGGCGGGCGCCGGATGCCACCGGAAACGCGATCAGACGCCCGCCCTTGCCCCGCAGTTTCCGGAAGCTAGTACCTCCGAGGTACTAGTTTTTTGCTGCGCGGTTTCGGGAGGAAGCCTCGGTTGTGCCACAGAAGCGCTACGCTCCCCAGATGTGCTGGTGAGATCGCGCCTGGAAACTCCGCCTGTCTTCTGTATCTCTTGCGAGGCTAATGTTGTGTGTGACCGCAGCCATTGTGTAGTATTCAAATCCCAAAATGCTTAGCAAGTAGATCCTGCCTATTTGCCAATAGCAAAGAGGGGGGGGAGGAATCATTCATATAAAAGATTTAAAAGGTGTCCTTTACAGATTAATTTACAGGTTTGTAAAACACGCTTATGTGGCAAGAACCCATTTCCATTCTAAGTAATAACCTTTGCAACAGTGCTTAGCAACTCCCCTGTTCCATCATCCAGTTTGTACAGCTGAAGGAATAGGGAGCCAAGAACTACAACAAAAATAAATTTAAACTTTCTAAAGTACAGATTATTCTATGGCTTTTTCATACTTCACCTTTAGCCATATTTGTTCTGATAATGTTCTTGGTGCTGCACACGTCACAAGATTAACAAAATCCTTGACCCTGGATCAACAGCAGTCACTAAAATAATATGAATGTGCTGGGAAAATACAAATGCTTTAATTTTCTACACAATTTGCTAACTTTACACTATGATTCTGCTTTATAGTAGCAACAGGAAAGAAAGAAACATGAAGGCAAGTCCCTTGTAGAAAGCCATTAAATGGTAAGTCCCCCCCCCCAAGAGAATTCAACAACCCACAGAAAAAATAAATATTTTGAAATGGGCCTTAAAAAAATTGGCCATTTGTAGCAAGTAGGACTGAGTTGGCTGCCAGACTCTCTTGGTGACCTAATGTACTTTCCCAGGCAGGAGATCAAATCATCTGAAGACGAGTCAACTGAAAACAAGCAGCAAAGCCCACAAGAGAATGGGATGGATAAAAGGTGCCTTTCTGCTTGGAAGAAAACATCTTCTGCTCATGGAAAGGCTCTTTTACACCTAACATGAGAGAAAACAAATCCAAAAATGTTCTTCTGCTGTCATGCATAAATGTAATAACAAGACCAATGTAGAGCCTTTTATAGCTCTTGCACAAACAAGAAAAGATGCAAATGTTAAAAAGCATTCTACTATGGGAGCAGTCCTAAGTGGGTCTATGCAGAAATCCATTTTATCAAGTGGGTCAATCCCAGGAATGTGTTGTTGAGATCATAGCCTCAAGTTATAGTCAACACTATTTTAGAGAGATTTTTAAGTGCAGTACCAAAACCATGCAGTGCAAATTTATACTGTGCATTTCAGGTGGCTGAACCACTTGTGTAACCTTTTGCACAAAGAAAAACATGACAACCTACTTTTCATTTACGCACCATACAGTTCAGTGGCCATTTTTCTTCTCACTGTTTTTTGGATTCAACCTATTACTAAGCATCAATTTCTTTTAGTTGCTGGATAACATAATAAATTGTAACCATTATAATTCTAACTGGGTAGAGAAGAAGATTTTCAAAATAGGACTCCTTTATTCAAAATCCTGCCTTCTGCTATGGAGGTGTTACTGTGTTTCCTTGGTATCAGTTACATAGAAGAGGAATAATAGAGTCCTTATCTTATATATATTTATTTTAGTACTCTGTTACCTCACCTTTCCTAGAAGGAGCTCAGAGTGGTGTACTCGTTTCCCCTTCCTCCCTTTTATCCTCTCAAAACCACTGTGAGGTGGGTTAACCTGAGAGAGAGTGATTGGCTCAAGGTCACCCAACAGCCTACATAAAGATTTGGTCACACATGAAGCTCCCTAATACTGAATCAGACCATTGGTCCATCAAGGCCAGTCCTGTCTTCTCAGGTTGGCAGCAGTCTTTCAGGCAGAGCTCCTTTTTAATTGGAGATGCCAGGGATTGAACCTGGGACCTTCTTGATCAAAGCAGAGGCTCTTCCATGAAGCCACAGCTTCTCTATAGGTCCCCCAAGTTCCTAGTCTGACACACTGGTTACTATACTGGCTAACAGGATTTAGATTTTTTTTAAAGTTATTCTAGTGTCAATGGACAATTAGGCGGCAATAAAATTTGAAAGTCTTTAAGATTCCTGTTTATTTTTGCTGCAACAAACTAATACAGCAGTCCCTCTGGAACTCAAATTGTTATTTTAAACTGCTGTGCAAATTAAATGGCTATATAAATTAATGCAAACAGCAGCAATAAAAATTTAGCTGGTTAATAACACAATGACAAGAAGTGTCATGGGAAAGTCTGTGTACCTAAGTGAAAGATGAATACTTAGTGTGCATATTTTATTTATTTAAACATTTCTGTCACGTCTTCTCCCTATGTTCAAAGTAGCATGGCTAGGTAGAATCAATGCCAACGACACCCCTACTATGTATTTCTTGTCAAAATCTCCAGCTTCAGCTGAATGAGGGTGGACAGACTGAAACTGAATCTGGACACAATGAAGACATCAGGAAGGCAGATGTATTTCAGGGACCTGATATACCTACATCAAGTTAACCCTGTCCCAGTAAGACAAAAGCCTGGGTGAGCTTCTTGATCCAACCTTACCCTTTCGGAAATGGTGTGATTGCTAGAAGCTCCCCTCTTGACTTTCTTAACTCTGCCAACCATGCAACATAGTTCTATGGTCCTGAAACCTTCAGACTGCCTCAACATGATCTGAATGGGGATGCCTCTGATGTATGGGGTTCCAATCTGGATTTCGGCCATTAATAAAGATATAGAATATAACATTGTTCTTTAATAGTTAAAGAATGAACATGTATACCATATTATCTTTAAAACATACGTATGTGTGTATGTGTGTGTGTGTGTGTGTGTGTGTGTGTGTATGTTTATAAAACATTGTGGGGTGTTCTGTCTTGGGATTAGAACTGATTGTTGTTGATTTTTGGTGTTCTATGCATAAATAAATAAATAAATAAATGACATTTTTATTAATGGAAGCTTGCCTCTTTAGAAGCATACAAGAAGCAGTCTTATACTGAGTCAGACAATTCAACACCTCGCCCAACACTATTTAGCTTGACTTGCTGCAGCTCTACAGGGGTATCAGGCACACAATCCTCCATTCCCACTATACAAAATCCTTTTATCCAGAGACAACAAGGATTAAACTTGTGACCAACCTTGCTTATTGCATCAAAACGCCCTGACATTGGGTTAAATCCCTCCTTGCCTCCCTCTTCAAAGAGTAAAGATTAGCAAAAGCTTCATTAACTCAATCCTAGAGGAGATGTAAAACTCCTTGATTTAATCATGCACATTCTCAGACTTCATCTTAATGAATCCCAGTGTCAGGAAAAAAGTTTTACATCTCTCACAGAGCAGTTAGAATGAGGAACTTCGTAGCCTTCCTTCTCCCCTCAAAACCACACAGAGGTAGAGAAATCCATCATTATAATATTGATACTTAACAATGCCATCCTAAGCAGAGCTACACCCTTTGAAATACAATGAAGTAAGTGAGCTTAAGGGAGGCAGGTGGCATGGTACAGCCTGATCCTGTCAGATCTCACAAGCTAAGCAGGGTCGGTACTTGGAAGGGAGGCCACCAAGGAAGACTCTGCAGAGGAAGGCAATGGCAAACCACCTCAGCTTCTCACTTGCCTTGAAAGCCTCTTGCTGGGGTTGCCGTAAGTTGTCTGGCTTGAGGGCACTTTATACACACACAAATGAGCTTAGACAGGCATAACCGCTTAGGATAGCACTGTAAACTTTCAGCTGTGAAAGAGAAAAAAATTGAATGACTGTGTTATAAGCACGCTGAGAAGAGCTGCTCATCCAGCCTGCAGATTTATGTGGTGCTTCTGCCACAGCAGTTCTCTCCACCAAAGAGAAAAGTCCCCAGATCAATTTAAAATGCAGATTGCCTCTTCAGTTGCAGAAGTAGCTGTAACAGAATAAACAAAGCTCAAGTAGCCCAGTTTGTTCGCACTTGGTCTATATACACATGAGAACTCATGTAGAGGAAACTCATTTCCCGATTCTTTTCCTTCTCGCTTTTCCTCTTTGCCTTCCCCCTGGCATTACTTGCAGCCCTTCCTCCTCCTCCTCCCCCAAACTATTTTTTCCTGTTTCTTCCCTTGGCAGCCTCGGCAGCCCTTCCTTAACCCACCCACCTTTTTATGTTCTCCTCCCCCATCTTCGCCTTCCATTTTCCGCAACTCTCCCCTCCCACCATATCTTCCTTTCCTCCAGTTTTTCACCTTTTTTAGTCTGACTCTCCCCCCAACTCACACACAAACCGAGGCTTAGAGCGTTTGTTTGTCATGGGTTGCCTATCAACACCCAATATTAGCATTGGGATCTTACACTGTTATCTTGTGTGACTTTGTGGCACACCGTTCTTAAAAGATGCAAACATTGCTTCTATGGGGGGGAGGGGGGCTTAACCCAAATGTTTTGTGTGTATTTTTTTTAACATTTTATATTTTTCTGCAAACTGGGGATCCTCTCAGGCTTGTAAAAGAATCCCCCTGGCTTGTCCCTGCCCCCACTGTGTGAATTATTTCATCAACGTTCCATGGCCTGGTCCAGAATCGTATCAGCCATTTGGGATTGCAGCCTCTACCTTGAAGAAAAAAATCTATATATTATTTGCAGCAGTCTCAAGCCAGATGGTCAAAAAAGCCTCACTAACAGATTCTTCGCTAGAAGGGGTGTGCTAAATTGCCAGACATCTGGTTGTGAAACACATAGGGCTGTGCAAACCCAAGCTTTAAGAGGTCTAACTCCTAGGTGATGCAAACATTTGGATGAAAGACAAAAGGCAGGATCATAGCCAGAGATAGATTGAATTTTCAACAGAAAAAAGGGGGGAGGGGGAGATCATTCCGACAGACAGACATTTACTTAAACAGTCTGTACATTCCTTATAAAGAAGTTGTCATTGGCTTATTAAGAACTGCTAGCAATTTGACTCATTAACTAACTGCTAAAATATATTTGAAAAAGAATTAGCATACCCAGCTAAAATCTTGCAAAATGTTTAAGGCAACACTCAAGCGCAACGCCAAGCCACTGTTTGGGAAGCTAAACCATGGTTTAGAGCTATATCCAGCAAGTAGCTTCATATTTATCTGATTAATTTATATTCCACTTTGCTCCCCAATGAGGATCCAAAATGGCTTACTTTATTCTCCTCTCCTGCACTTCACCCTCACAACAACCCTGTGAGGTAAGTTAGGCTGAGAGAGTATGACTGACCTAAGGTCTCCAGCGAGTGTCCATGGCATGAGTGGGGATTCAGCCCTGCCTCTCCCAGATCCTAGCCCTACAGTCTTAACCACTACACCACACGGACTATGAAATGGCAGCCTGAATATGGTACAGTGAAATATTATATCCAGTGACAAATCATGGTCTGGGATGTTCCTCCACCTTGGAGGTGGCCTAACCATAGAGTCCACACTGAACAGAAAAGAAAACCACTGTTGGCTCTCGCTGGCAGTTTCTAAAGAACTCTCCCTTATTACCCACAGCCCTGATACAACCTTATCTTAACCCCCCTAGAGCACGTTTATAAAAATGACTCTCTGGGAGATGCAGCCAGTGATTTACTCCACCGTGTCAGTTTCATCTCCCATGAAAAAAATCCCCAGAAGCATTTACTGTAGATCACAATTATACAGACGGAAGCAGCTAACACTGAAGTGGGGGGAGAGAGGCGGATCATATGAAGCAACCTTAACATGAAGATGAGATTTTTCTCTGGAGCTTGGCTTGCCAAGAGCAGCCCAAAGATCTCCATCTTTGGCTTCCTCACTGTATTACTGTGGTTGCCCAAAAAGCAACAGACCTGCACAGATGGTGAAGTTTTGCCAGCAGTACAGCAAGATGAACAGTTTGTGAAAGCATGCACTGATTCTCGAAGAAAGATGGGCAAGGAACCACGGAGCTTAAACCGTGGTTTGCCTGTATGTCTTGTACAACCACCAACTGGTGATAGATCTGAGCTCTTGTTAAATTTTACTTTTTTTCCACTTAGGTTGCCTAACTACTTGGTACTTCAATTTTTGATTCGCAAGTCCCCTTGGCTCCTGAATTGGGAAGGGGTGGGGGAGTGAGAAAATCCACAACCCATCTTCTAAAGTGCAGTCCTAAAAAAGATGACACCATTCTTAATCCACTGAAGTCAATAAACTTGATGGCGGTTGGAAATGCCATCGAGTCGCAGTCAACATGGCAGTCCTGTAGGGTTGACGAGGCAAGAGATGTTCTTCTAAAGTGCAGTCCTAAAAAAGGTGACACCATTCTTAATCCACTGAAGTCAATAAACTTGATGGCGGTTGGAAATGCCATCGAGTCGCAGTCAACATGGCAGTCCTGTAGGGTTGACGAGGCAAGAGATGTTCAGAGATGGTTTGCTATTGCCTGCCTCTGCATTTCAACCCTGGGCTTCCTTGGTGGTCTCCAAGAAGTAAGTAGGGCTGACCCTCAGTAGCTTCTGAGATCTGACGAGATGTAAAGTTTGCTTAGGACTGTTGTACAGACTTGCATTTCCTGACTTGCACTGGGAAGTCCACTAAAAATGACTTTGTCAGCAGGGACTTAAAATAATGCCTCCACTGCAACTAGACAACGATTGAACACAGGGATTTTACCTGTATACACTGCTACTTGATAAGGTTAGTGCAGGAATAACTGAACACTGGTTGTTAAGTAGGTCAGAAGCTCTTAAAAAGAGAAATTTAAGCTTCAATAAACCTTCATTTCCTCACCTGTTGCATTGCCATTTGCCTGGAATAATTTTGAGCCTTCACCAGAGCTTCTGCTGCCCTTTTAGCACGTTGCTGAGGGCCACCCTTGGGGAAGGCTGGAAGTGCTGCAAGCACATTCTCCACAGTAAACTCCTGGTTCAAGGAGCATTCCAATATTTCCTGCAAAAGATGTAGAGAAAGCATTTCATATGACAATACTTGTAAACACGCATTAATTTTTTCCACAAGATACAGGGAGGCAAATACAAAATAGCAGTGTAAAATAACTATGTATGTGCTTAGCTGCCTACAGCGTCAGCTACTTGCCTTCTGAACCTGCGCTACAGAGTGGAGCAGGTGGGGCTTTTCTCTCTCCATGATATTTAAGCCCTGGAGCTAAATGGAAAGGCTTGCTCGTTCAAACAGTTTGCGTGGCCAGGATGCTTCTGCTCTGTGAACCTGAACCTAGCTAAACCCAGATTTGTCCTGACCTTAATGTTGCTCTGAAGGCCAGACCAAGCCTCCAGCTACTGCACAGATCCCTGCTCCCAATGAGTCTGTAGATCATCTCAGGGCCCTGTTGCCAAAATCAGAATAGTCTACTTTATTCAATCCATACCCAACCTCCCCTATGATCTCTTGCCTGATTCTCCATGTTTACAGGCTATTCTCTCAGCTGAACATATCATCAATCTCTCTGAATACTTCATGCTGTATGACTATTTGGTTTATTCTCACTTACAATAACCAATGTGTGCAGCTGATGGCAAGAAGCCTAGGGGACACTGAGCTATGGTGACTGCCCATCATCCTTCCCTGTCCTCTAGTAGCAAGATCGTGGGCAAGACACAGCCTTAAAGAACTCCTTGCTATATCCCCACAGGGCTTCCTATCATAAAGATACCCAAGGCGAGCTTACCAGGAAGGGGAGAGGATCAGACCATCACAAAGAGAACACAGATACAATTGAAATAGTCACTGCTTTTATTGACCATCACCAATTGTGGAATGAGTTCTGATAGGATAACAGAGGAATAAGGATCACTCCTTGTATTGTGGCTGAAGGCCAGTGTGGTGTTGTGGATACAGTTGTAGACTAGTATCCTGGGTGACCCAGGTTCAAATCCCAATTTCTACCACAGAAGTTCACGGAGTGATCTTGGGCCCATCACAAACTCTCAGCCTACCTCACTGGGTTGTTGTTTTGAGAAAACTGATGCAGGGAGAATGATGATCTAAAAGCTGCTTTGAGGGATATAAATGAATAGATGTGAATGCACCCATGTGCCTTTGAAAGTTATGTCATTCATGGTAGCTTTCTCAATCACCACACATCCATTGTGTGTAAAAGCTGCATCTGCTATCATTTGTCAATCAGCTTTTAAAATCACAGCAGCCCTGCAGTAACAAAAGAACTCCCAGACAGCAACAGGTGTGCTTTGCACTGGTTGCTGCTGCTACAGTACATCTTGCTTGCTTGTGGTATGTATAGTACTTAACAATGGTAGCAGCATTCTTGTCTCTGAGGGTATTGGATAGTTGTCTACAGAAACGTGAAAGAATGGAAGGTTATCTTCACTTACTGTGAATCTTCCTTTCTCTGTGGTTCGGGAGTGGGACAGTCCTCTATTTCTGGGATAAGCACTTCCTCCTCCAGCAGGGTTGGCCTTGAAGCTTTGATCCAGGCGGGGGAGGGGCTTGTCCCCTGGGACTCTCCCAGTCAGTTCCAAGCCGTGTCACCCCCCCAGGCAGCTGTCAGAGGGAAAAAACACACTTCCACCCACCGGGAGTGAGAACCCTCCAAAAAGACCTAACATTCCCACTGTCAGGAACTGTCTCCAGGTCCCAGCCACCTCTGCACATGCTCGCCGTCTTAGGAGTGTAATGTACCTGCCTGTGCAGTCACTTGAAACTAAACCCTTTTAATATAGATAGATAGATAGATAGATAGATAGATAGATAGATAGATATAGATATAGATATAGATATAGATATAGATATAGATAGATAGATATAGATATAGATATAGTAATTTTTCCAACCTGATCTAACTCCCCTGTCCCTTCGAAGCCGCACATCATGGGCGGGCAGGACTGTCCCACTCCCGAACCACTGAGAAAGGAAGAGTCATGGTAAGTGAAGATAACCTTCCATTCTCTGGTGGCTTGGTGAATGGGACAGTCCTCTACTTCTGGGACATAAAAAAGCAGTGTGACCCAGGGGAGGGAGTGTCGGCTTCTCTGCTTATAGGGTATATTGTAAAACTCTGTGGCTGAAAGCTGCCTCAGCCAAGGCCAATTTATCTATCCTATAGTGTCTGGTAAAGGAATGTACCAACTTCCAGGTGGCCGCTTTGCAAATCGTTTCCAGTGAAGGAAAAGATCTATAAGCCGCTGAGGTAGTCACCCCCCTTAAGGAGTGTGCTGTGATCCCCTCTAGTGACTCTAGCCCCTTGGCCTTGTAGGCCTCTATACTACACCCTCTGATCCATCTGCTTAGGGATGAGGTGGAGACCTGCATGCCCACAGATGATTTCTGGAATGTCACAAACAGTGTCTCTGATTTTCACCATGGCTTTGTCCTGGCAATATAATAGTTAAACACCCTACGGACATCTAGGTAATGCAATTCCCTCTCTTTCTCAAGTTTACGGTTCGGACAGAATGAAGGCAAATTATGTTTTTAGAAATCTTGTACATCGCCTAGAGCCCCACAGTCTGTGGGGACAGGCGATTAATAAATGGAATTAAATGAATAAATCTCTTCTATCCTATGGAACATGGAATTTATTTTAGGAATAAAGGATGGATCTGTATGAAGAACCACCCTATGATTGTGGAATATGCAAAGTTCGGATACCCTTCCAGCTGAGATTACCCCCACCAAAAATAAAATTTTAAAGGTTAGTTCTTTTAGTGGACAAGATGCCATGGGTTCAAATGAGGTCTGCACAGGGCCCTGAGAACTGTATTAAGATTCTATGTTGGAAACTGGTACATCTGCAGTGGCTTCAATAATGTTGTCCCCCTTAAAAAACGCTTAACATGCGGGTGTTGCAACAAAACTTTTCCTTTCTTAAGACCCCCATACCGCCGAGATAGCTGAAACTTGTCTCCTCGGGTTGCTTGTACTAAGCCTTTTGTTGATCCTGTCCTGTAGAAAAATTAAGACATCTTTGACAGGGGCTCTTAGTGGGTCCAAGTTATAATCTGTGCACCATGAGCAGTACACTTGCTAAGTCACATTATACACCTTATTCGTGGACCCCTTTCTTGAAGCTAACATGATGCTTATCACTCTGTCTGGGAAACTCATGCCCTCTAACAATTTCCGCTCAACCTCCAGGCTGAGCAGTTCCAGCTGAGGGTGCCTTGTCAGAAGATCCCCCCGGCTGGGCAGGCACCATGGTTCCCTTATGGAGAGACTTGCAACCAGGCCTTCCTTGGCCAAAATGGAGATATCAGGATTACCTCCACCTTTTGCTCCCTCACTTTTTGTAGTACTTTGTGGATTATAGTGTGCCAATAAAAGGGATGATGATGATGATGATGACTTTGTGGATTAACTGTATCGGTGGGAAGGGATATAACAGACCCTTTGACTAGTCGCAATTGAGAGCGTCCGTCCCTACTGCATACTGTTTTTTTCTTCTTGACATGAATTGACGAACTTGACAATTCTGTTCCGTGGCAAAGAGGTCCAGTATTACTGTCCTGAATCTGTTGCAAATCTGAGTGAAGACTGCTTTGCTTAACATCCATTCTGACTGATCTACCTGTCTCCAGCTCAACCAGTCCACTAAGACGTTATCTCTTCCTGCCACATGTATCACTTTTATTGACTGGAGGTGAACCCCTCACCCACCTGAACAGGCTGTAAGCCTCCATGTGGAACGATTGATGTCTGGTACCCCCTTGCCTGTTCACATAGGATTTCGCAGTCACGTTGTCCATCTGGACCAGCACATGCTATCCCAAGAGGAAGTCCTCAAACCTCAGTAGCCCCAACTTTATGGCCTTGAGTTCTAGGAAATTTATATTCTTTGAGGTTTTCTCTGGACACCAGGTTCCCTGTGTCATCCTCCCTTTTGAGTGTGCTCCCCAACCCCACAGGCTTGCATTTGTAGTAATCACAATTCTCTGTGGGTCTCTTAATGGGGAGCCCTGCACAAAGCATGAGAAATCCAGCCACCACCCTCATTGATGGTGCAGCCTCTCAGGTAGTTGGAGCACCTTGTATCTCCTGTGTGCTATTGCCTCTTTTTTTACAGTATTGCCTATTTACAATAGTAAAAATCTCTGCAGGGGTCGGGTGTGAAATCTTGACCACTGAACTATGTCCTGGCAGGACACCATCATTCCTAACAACTTGGTTAGTAAGTATGCCAATAAAAGGTATGACTGACTGACAACTTGGTTAGTACCATCAGCTCTGCTTTGGGTATCTTTAGTACTTCTGACATCAGGAGACTGATTTTTTGTCTCCTTTCCTGGGACAAGAACACTCTGTCCTTCTGTGTGTCTATTAGCACCCCCAGATGAACCAATTTTTGAGTTGGTTGGAGATTGCTCTTCTCCCAAGTGATCACAAACCCATGATCGCACAGGGCTTGGACTGTGCTCTTAGATACTTCCTGGCTTTGTTGTAGCGATGGAGCTTTCACTAGGATGTCATCCAGGTAAAGGAAGAGAGCTACCGACTGTAGCCTGAGGTGAGCAACCACTGTCACTAAGATTTTTGTAAACACTCTTGGGGAGGATATTAGGCCAAATGGGAGTGCCCAGTACTAAAAATGCTTTGTTCCATAGGCAAATCTCAGAAACCTGCGGTGCGCCTCCTGGATTAGAACATGCAAGTAGGCCTCAGAGAGATCGATAGATGTCAGGAAGTCCTGGGCCTGAATGGTTGAGAGAATGAACCTCAGAGTCTCCATTCTGAACTTCCTGGTCCTGATGTACTTGTTTAGCCATTTTAGGTCCAGGATGGCCCTGACGTCTCCGTTCTTTTTTGGAACTAGGAAAAAATACTGAATATACCCCCTGGGCCCATTGTGACTCTGGTACCCATTCTATGGCACCTATGTCCAGGAGGTGTTGAATGGCCCCTTCCACTATTTGGTGTTTGACCATTGATAATTCCTTGGAATTTGAAGGAATTTGAGGAATAGTGTTGAATTCCAGAGCATATACATTGGTCACTGTGTCCAGGACCCATTTGTTGTTCACCGTGGTTTGCCAATGTCGTGTGAAATGCCCAAGCCTGCCTCCTATCCCCAAGAGTTCCGATGTACTTATACAGTCATGCTGAATCTCCCTTCTTGGCATTCTCAGGGTTCTGGTCCACTTTCTGATGGAAGGAAGACGTCACGTGGCCTGGATTGCCATTTTCCTTTGAATGACCTGGAGTAATTGGGCTTATTTCCTTTCTTGAAGTCATGAAGGACTGAAATCTTTTGTGTGGTTTGTTTTCCTTCCTTTTACATGGCAGGATTTTTTTTCTTGTCCTTGTCTTCTACCAGGTACTTATCGAGGCCCTCCCTGAACAGGTTACTGCCTTTGAACGGGATGGCCACCACCTTTGCCTGTGCTGAGGAATCCACATCCAAGTTCCTCAGCCAGTTGCTCCTTCTTGCTGCCACGCTGCATGCCATAGTTCTGCCTGACTGTTGCAAGGCATCCAAGGTTGCATCAGCACCAAAGGCTGTTGCCAGAGTGATCTTTTTAAACTCATCTTTGAGTTCTTTGGGTATATTACTTTCAGCTGGTGCCAGTTCTGAGGCCCAATCATAGGCAGCTCTGGCAAACAGCAAGCCTGCTGTGGACGCCCCCAGGGAGCAAGAGGAAACTTCAAAATCTATTCTCAGTGCTTGCTCAATTCTTTTGTTACACTGATCCTTTGGCATGCCATTCACCTTCATTGGTAAGACAGAACTGGAAATCAGGCTGGTGACTGGTTCATCCACCACTGGTAATTTAAAGCTTCTAGTAGCTTCTGGAGTTAAGGAGTAGAATTTAGAAAACACTGGGTGATTAGCCTTGGGTCTCGTGGGGTTTTCCCATTCTACCTTCATTACGTTATAGAAAACAGCTGGGAGTGGCAACACTGACTCTATGAAATCTTTGGCATCAGTTTACCTGAACCTAGCTAGAATTCCTGGTCAGAAATGTCCTTCTCCTTTGGCTTACTGGACAGGTCTAAGGTTCTCAGTATCTTCAGGAGTAAGCATGTATACAATTCCTGTGGGAACACTCTAGACTGCACCATGGTTACTACCTCTTCCTCAGAGTTCCCCCTCTTCCTTATCAGAGGGAGGTGTGGACTCAGAGTCTCTCTCCCCAATATCCATGAGAGGACTAACTTCCCTACTGGGGGATCTTCTGTTTGTGTCTTGGGGGGGGGGGAGAGCCTCTTCTGTTTGTGTCTTGGGGGGGGAACCTAGAGCTGCTTAAGCATTCTTCCCTTTGTTGCTTCACTCTTTTATTCTGTGTCCCTAGAGGTGGAGGATCCTAGGGAGCTCGATCCTTGAATGGTTTCCTGCACCATGTCCCTGAGTTCTCTCCTCATCTCTGCTTTCAGCCATTGCAAGATTTTAGTTTTAAGTTCCTCCCCTTCCATCTCTCCCTGTGTCTCCATGGATTCTGGAGTGGACAGGGATACCGAGTATCTGGCCAGCTCAAAATCTTTAGCAGGGCTCCCTTGAGCGCTGTCTTGGTCTGGTTTCGTGGCCATTGTTTTTTCTCTGTGAAAGAGAAAACAGACAGGGCTGCCAAGAGGTAGTTCTGTGGAAAACAAAATGGCCTCCGCCACCTTTCCCACCCTTTTTGGGGCCTCTGTCTAATGGCCTCCATGATCCAGGGGCTTGAGAAAGAGAAAGAAAAAGCCCCTGGGTTCGGCTGGGAATCTGAATGGTGATTTTTGACTCTGGGGGGTGGTAGATCCCTTTCTCTTTCTCTCCCTCCCATTCTTTCCTATAGGAAAGGACCCCGGGTTCTCCAGGCCTCCCAAGGAACATCCCCCCATTCCCCTCTCCTTCACCCTCAGCTTACCAAGGTTCAGGAGAAATGGTGAGGACCCTAGCTGTAGGCTTCTGCCGTATTCAGGATCTCTGTGGCCAGGAAGAGCACTGGATTGTCAGCATTGCCCCACCGCCATTGCAGGCTCCACCACCCCTCTAGAAAATGACCAAAGTGAGGGAGGTATCTTTCGCCTGAGGGCCAGAGACCAGTGGGAGCCTGCCAGTCAGCTGCGGCTACCAGGGTTCTCCTGGTGCCACTGAATGCTTTTCAGTGTCGCCAATTGCGGCTCAATTTTAAACTGTCTTCTTCTTCTTCTTCTTCTTTTAATCCCTGGATCACAGCACTAGAAGAGTGCTGCTCAGCCTCATCCTGCTAAGTCGGCAGGGCCGGCAAGATTGGGAGAGTCACAGGGGACAAGCCCTTCCACCGCCTGGATCAAAGTTTCAAGGCCAACCCTGCTTGAGGAGGAGGAGGAGCTTATCCCAGAAGCAGAGGACTGGTCCACTCACCGAGCCACCAGAGAAACATAAGTCTAATGATGCTTAATAGGTAGCAGCTATGACAGACATCACCTGTGATCCAGTGTTCTCTGAATGGGACACCTTCACTCAGCATGCTTCAGCAAAGCTCTCTACTCTCTTAGCATGCCTACATTCACTTGTAGTCTCTGTAATATTACATTACATTACATTATCTATAGTTGGAATAGTCCTTGAAAATACTCACACTTCCACTGCAGAGAGCTGCAGTGAACCAGGGTCTCCAGCTACTGTTTGCTCTGATGCTATGTGTCATGGCTCCAATTATGCAAAAAAGAATGAGTCAGAAGAGCTTGGCTAGAACTAGCAATCAGTGGAGCATTTGGTTGTCACCAGCAAAGGTGGCTAAAAGGCAGAGGCACTTCCTCTGTGATGGTCCCTTGCTCCTTCCTTACACAGGTTTTATGCTTATAGACCCAGATGCTGAACTGGAGCTGGTTCCCAGCTGGTGTTTGCACCTTAACTCCTGCAGTGTCTATAAAGGTGTCTGAGAAGACTAGTGTTTCTCTCAATTGCTACTCCTGTATTATTGCTAGCTTTGGCTCTTCTTCTCTTGGGCAAAATGCTTCTTTGTATACACTGCATTTCTAGCAACAGTTCCCTATTAAATGGATGTTCATAGAATTGTAAGTCTAGAAGGCAGAATGAGATAGGTCCATGCCATGTTGACCTGTATTCCCTTGCCTGGGTTACAAGAGCTACAAAATTAGTAGGGATCCTATCACTGGGCATGGCTGGAGGTAGAGTGTGAATGAAGGGAGTAGTCTCAAGCTCTCTAATGACTCCAGTGGAAGCATGTTTACTTACAACAGCTGTTTTTCTTAAAACTGACAGGAGAGGCAAGAAATGGGGGAGAACAGGATAGTAGCTAGCAATCTGAATACCCACCATGCCCCCATCACCACAATATTAAGCAACATAGGTATTATTATACAGAATATATACTGAATTAAAGTTACAAAGGCAAAAATATGCCACTATGCTATCATAAAATCAATAGGCTAGTGTTGGAGACAGTTTTGGGATGGATGAGGGCTAACAAGCTGAAATCTGATTCTGACAAAGAGAGGTGCTACTGGAGTGGAGGAGCTCTGACCCAGGAATTGCAATGTCTCCTATTCTGGATGGGGTTGCTCTCCCTCTAAAGGTCCATAGCTTGGAGTGCTGCTGGACTCTGTGTGGGGCTGCCTTTGAAGACTGTCCAGAAACAACAGGTGGTACAGAATCCTTTATCCAGAATGTGGACTAGAGTGGATCATAAGGACCGCGTTCACTTTAAAATGGCAAACCAGAGTGGATATGGAGGGAACCTTCACAAGTTGCATTTTGGAAGGCATGTAAAACAGTTTTTATTTAGAAGGCATTTGGTAGATGGTAAACAAGTTTGGCAGATACGGCTTCATTTTTAATCTGTGCACTGTTTCTATCTTGTTAATAAATTGCAATGTTCCTTGTGTCCTTGCAACTTGTAGTTGCATTGTTAGTCCCCTAGTTTCTAAGGAGATACGGTGTGATATAAATAATTTTTAACAAATGTGTGTTTTCCTGTTGAAGTGCAGCAACAATGAATAACCAACGAATAACACTGAATAACCTTAGTGCCTGAAACGTAAACTGAATAACCTTTATCATAAATGATTATGTATAAAAACATTAACAGATTGTTATGTACTGATCTCTTAGTATTGTTTATACAAAGTGGTCAATGTTTTATACATCTCAAAAGTGCAGACACTTCAGGTATCAGAACAAATGCAACATCAAGATAAAACCAGATCCTCTCTCTTGCTTGCACTCTAATGAGACCAAACAACTAGGGTCAGGGTATGGTGCTAAAGGAGTGACCTGTATTGACACAAGCTGGCTGGCAATCAGTGGCTCTCACTGAGGTCTATAGGAGGTATAGGAGTTTCAGTCAGGGACACAGATTTTGTACTCCCCTTTCATAGCCAAGGAGGAATTGGCTGGAAAGCCCTGAAGCTTTTCTCTTTCTAATCACGATTCCTTTCCCAACTCTATTGCTCTGTTCTGTGTATCACTCTCTGCCTAACAACAATGCACTTTAGGTATCTGTATCCGCTGTGAATGAAAAGTTTCAACTAAACTAGAGAGTCATACTGTAAGTAAAGCCCAAAGACATAATATCTTTGAATTATTCATGTTTTTGGTTTTGAAACTGCCGTTTGAGACAAACCAGGGTGTAATTAGCTACAGAATTATATGCTATTAACTACTGATTATGTTCACAGTACTTCTGTCTAATCATCCTTCTGTCCATTGTCATCGTTTTTACCACACAGCATATATCTATAAACCTTGTGATAAGTATTTGCCATACTGAGAGCAATGCAAGCAAAGCTAAAAATATAGTCTACTAAAAAGGTATAATTAGCTGTCAGCTTAATGACTAAATTGCTCATGTGCTTCATTTGAAGTTTATGGCTACATAAGTGCTACAAAACCTCTTGAAAGTGTACAATTAATAATTAAAGCCCTAGAGCAAGTTGTGGAGAGAATATTTTTCCGCAAAGGATTTGGGTGCCATGAATCAGAGGTCAAAACACTATGAGCAGTCTAATTTATTACAAATCATTGCAACCTGATGTGTGTTTCTGATCTGTGTGCTAAAAATATAAAACCTTGAATACTGAACTCTCATGAGGAAGGTCTGTCAATTAAAAATGGAACTTATAAATTGGCAGCTTTCCTACTGGCATTCTGCTTTGCAAGCAAGAAAGAGAAGCACAGTTTGAGATCTGGATGGAATGACAGAGGCCAGTTTGTTACAAGCCAGGAAGTGTTCAATTCCTGAGCCCTGAAGAAGGGAGGGGGGGAGGGGAAAGCAATGCATGAGCCTAGGAACTTCCAAGGGCTACTCACATACTGACAAGCTGTGGTTTGTTCTTCCATCTAACAAGCAGTCCCGCTCTTCTTCCACCACTACCACCCAGCACAGTGTACGCGTAGAGCATATTGTGTTACTGTTTGGATTCCCTGCATTCTTTGGGATCCTTGACAGATGTTAAGTATTATTTTTTTCCTTACAGATAAAGACTTCCAGTAAAAGCCAATGGACAAAGAATATCACTGTTATATGTTTGTTTCTCAGGAACAGGCTCTTAGAGATGAATTTTTCAAAGGTCAGGTAGAGGAAGACAACCAATGCTTTTGCCCAACATTGAAGCCAATTTCACACATTCTGCTTTTTAACTTACATTCTCTCTCCCTGTTATCTTACTAACTATTCCGAGAGGAGTTTCTGCAAAGCATGTTGTGTCTATTTTTACAAAAATGCTTTTGTCTTGCAGTGTGAGGTGACCTACAGCTGCTAAATCATATAAAAGAGAAGCACACAGCCCAATGTAGACATGATACTGTGCTTTCACAAGTACCTGTCTATATCACGAGGAGCATGGTGCAAGAGCAACATGGCACTGAAGGAGAAATTGCGATGGTCTGCCATTAAGAAGAATTAAAAAGTAAACAATAAATACGACATAAAAGATAGAGAAGGTTGTAGTGTTGTAAAAGCATGAAATGTAGCCAGTCTGAGCTGCTGAGATTTCAGATGTAGCCTGGTAGAGTTTAAAAAATGGTGATCTAGAGAGAGACTGAATGCAATGGTACTCCATCTTCCCTCGAGAGGACTCCCTCATCAATAACACTTTAAAGTTCAAAGCACTTTATAGTATTTATCTTACAACAGCTCTGTTTAAAAAGCAGCTATTATTATTTTAAAGATAAGGAACTGAGGCCAATACATCATAGCCTATAACTCACCACCAAGAACATCCATGGTGGCACAGAAATCAGAACCAGGCTTCCAATAGCCAAATCCAATCCAGTGCCCATTTGCCCTACAAGTTGGTTTTAATTAATTTTCCCCGTATGCTTTATCAAAGCATTATGATCACCAGTTAAATAGCAAAGGCACTACTGTAGCAAGTTGCTGCCACCTACAGGCCAAAGGAAGTACTGTCTCTACTGTGGAAAGCACCCACACATGTTCAGTCTGATTTGTCGGTGGCAGCAACCTGTATGTGCTGCAATTTGATAGAAAGTTCTCTGTCTGAGATCTGCGTCTGTTACAAATCCAGGTTTGATTTTGATAATCTCTGGCTTTGACCTTGATGTCAAGATCACGCTATATTATTACACTATCTAAAAATCATGGCAGTTCAGTAATAAAGCTAGTACTATGGTATGTAATAGAATGTCCCGCAGGCTACATTACCAACAGAAGTTAGGTGTTTGTACTGAATTGGGCATGTTCAATCTGGTGCAGTGAGATATGCTTTGTACTGCCTCATTGGCTGCTGTTTTCTTTCAGGAACTTAAAGAAATGTCTTTGGATTGTATAATATCACATGTCTTTTTTGGTAGAAAGGTGCACATTAAAAAAAATTTTTTTTTAACAAGACACTTGTTTGGCTTTATTTTAAAAATTATTTTCACTGAATGACTGCCCATTGTGTTAGATAAATACAATAAAAAGCATTAGCAACATGCAGATTCTTTTGATTTTCTGGTGCTATGGGAAAGCATAATTTCAATACTGTCAACTCCCAAAACAAAATAAGTACTTAACATTGGTTGAAATGCTAATCCAGGAACATACTGAAGTAATCAGTGAGTCTGCACTGGAACAATATTATTATGAACACCTAAATTAAATATAAGAGGTTCTTTGTCAGCATGTATTATCAGGAGATAAATAGCTCAATGATTAACTGAGCTTACACTGTACAACGCCAAGGATAAAGAAATGTGTGCGTCTGTATATCAGTATATGTGTGTATGTGCTCATATAATTAGTTATATAAATTAGACTTGTGCATTTCTTTCGTTATTACTTACAATAATTACAAAAGCAGGATGTTTTGTAATTGTCTTAATTAATATGAAAACAAATTCTCCATCTAAACAGTCTCTAATGAAAAAACTTATGATTTTCTTTTGTTTTGTTCTGGGGTTTTTTTCCTTATTAGTTTCCCTTCTACAAAGCAGTAAATATTTTCCTAACAAGGCCATAGAGTGACCACAATGTTTCTTAGGTGGAGGTGGGAAGAGATGCTCTGAGTTTACTGGATTGAGTGCAAGTTGTAGCCACTAAAATGACATACATATATGAGGTATTCCAATGTCAGAATCATTTTATTGTATGTGGCCACAGGCCTTCACAATATCAAACACTCTCAGAGAGTTTGTGCATATCAACCTCTATAAAATGTATAAAACCTGTTAAAACTACCTCAGCCTATAATATTTAAATCTGATAAAACCTTTTAAGAACACTCAGTTGCAATGGTACTATTTGATTTCTTTGCTCTAATTTTTCTCGCAGCCAAGGCAAAGAGAGCCAATCTTGAAGAGATGGAGGGGTATTCATCTGAGAGCATAAAGGCCATTTTATCATAATCAGACAACCGGTATAGGGCTGTCAATATCTTTGCTAAAAATTTGGCCCTAGGTTCTACATATAAAGGACAGGCCAGAATATAATGGGGAAGGTCTTCCACTGACTGCCCACATATGCAGATATGTTGGTTTACTGGGGTTTTCTTATAGTGACCAGCTAGCATCTCCGAAGGCATCGTTTACAAACGCACTGCGGTAAGGGACCTCCTGAGATTATACGAGGTTATGTTGTTTAAATAAGAGGCTCTGGAATGATCCTTTTTAGTTATTTTAAACCATGGAGCAAACCTCAATTGGGAGATCAAAGTGGCATCTATTAGTGCATCCTCTCTAAACATCCCTTTGCATAGGTTAGTATTATTCCCTGTATGTTGTAGCAGGTCATCTGGAATACTGTATCTAGTAATGATATAATTTAAAAAAGCTTCATCTTTGTCATTCAGTAGATGGTAAGGTATTCCAATGGGACTTTGCCACCTTCTCTCCTCCCAATGCCTGCCCAGCTATGTCAAATTTTCCCTTGCAGTCTGAGCTCCCCTGCTTGCCAAGCAAATCCGCCTCAAAGACCACCTTCTGCTGCCCATCATCCCAGCTGCCTTACCCTTCTTGTGCTATTGAATGGCCTTATCAGTGTGCTACTGTTCTTCAAGTTAAGTGGCTGCAATGCTGTCTGTGTTACTGTTTGGAACCTTTACCACAATGTCTCCCATAGACTTTAATGGGAAACATGGGTGCCTCATTGCCTCAAATCATGAAAGTACAGATCTGAGAAAAAAGATGGATGTCTTCCATTGAAACCAATAGTAAAAAAATAAAAAACAGAATCGTGAAAACTAAACAATAATAAAGGGAAAAAATCATAATAAAACCATATAAAACAACCCAATTAATGAAGCAGTCCCTTTTGGAATTAGTAACAACCACAAAACAAATGAAACAAACTCCCATGCAAAGGTCATATATAGATACAATAACTCAATAACATTACGGTCACTGTTCCCAAGTGGTGCAATCACTTTTACATCTCTCACCAGGTCTTGGGCGTTACTTAGGACCAAATCCAGGATCGCCTCTCCCCTGGTAGGTTCTGTGACCATCTGCTCCATAGCACAGTCATTGAGAGTGTCTAGAAACTCAATCTCCTTTTCCCGACTAGAACACATATTGACCCAATCAATGTGTGGGTAGTTAAATCACTTATTACGACACAGTTTTTTTTGTCTAGCCACTATCTTTAATTCATTCATCATTTTATAATCCTCCTCTATGTTTTGATCTGGTGGGCGATAACAAACTCCCAGTGTTAAGTTTCCTTTTGGGCCCACTATTTCAACCCACAGCATTTCCAGAAGTGAATCCAATTCTCTTACCCTCTCAATCTTACTGGACTGTATACCCTCTCTGACATACAACCCTTCCCCTCCCTATCCTTCCGATATAATATATAACCGGGAATCACTATATCCCACTGATTTTCCTCATCCCACCAAGTTTCTGAAATACCCACGTCTATTTTTCCCTCCAACACCAAGTACTCCATCTCCCCAATTTTACCTCAGACACTTCTAGCATTTGTATAGAAACACCTATAATTTCCCATACATGTTAAGCCTGCAACCTTCCTCTTGCTCTCTCGAGACCTTGTCAGGCAGTCCATATCACTAGCAATAGTCTCAGTGGACAATTCCAATCTACCTCCCTGTAGAAAAGCAACAGCTACCCCCTCATCTCTCCAAGATGAGCCATCCCAAACCAGAGACTTTTCATCTCCAGTCGGCTTCCCCCCAATATTCAGTTTAAAAACTGCTCTGCTACCTTTTTGATTTTAAGTGCCAGCAGCCTGGTTCCTTCTTGGGACAAGTGGAGACCGTCTCTTTTGTACAGCTCCCTCTTGTCCCAAAAAGCATCCCAGTGCCTAACAAACTTGAACCCTTCCCCCCACACCATAGTCTCATCCAGTCATTGAGACTCCTGATCTGTGCCTGTTTCTCTGGCCCTGTGCGTGCAACAGGTAGCACTTCTGAGAAGGCTACCTTGGAGGTCCTGGCCTTGAGTTTCCTGCCAGCAGCCTAAATTTCTCCTCCAGGACCCCATGACTGCATTTCCCCACATTGTTGGTGTCAACATGCACCATGACCACTGGCTCCTCCCCAGCACTATCTGCCAGCCTATCTAAAACACGTGTAATGTCCGCTACCTTCGCACCAGGCAGGCAAGTCACCATATGGTCAGTACGCAGGTTCGCCACCCAGCTGTCTACCTGCCTAAGGATTGAATCACCAACTACCAAGAGCCCTCCTCCCACCCTGCCCAGGAATGGTTCCTTGGTGTGAAAGGATACCCGTTCACCAGCTGAAGAAGAGGTCCCTTCTGAGGGCACATTCCCCTTATCTTCAGCACGGTGCCCTGTTTCCCCTTGACCCTCATGCTCCTTGAGAGCAGTGGGGCTGCCAGATCCAGAGTGGGACATATTTAACAAGTCCCCAAGAGTCTTATCTGTGCACCTAACTGATTGTCTCTGCTTTTCCAGGTCAGCCACCTTGGCCTCAAGGGAAGATACTAGTTCCTTGAGAACCAGGAGCTCCTTGTTCCCTGAGAACCAGGAGCTTCTAATTGGGTTCTATCCTTTCTGATAGATGCTATAATGAGAGTTTGGGATAAATGGAAAAAGAGATTAGTACCCCACATATCTCCTTTATAATCAGTTATAGTGGAATCTGGACAGCTTGGATGGACTAGGCAGCAATGCAAGCACTGGATGGATATGATTCTGGATCATTTCTATCTGATAGTCAAAGACAACAGTGTTACCCCTTATGAAGTAGAGAGTTATCATTTATATAAGATTAAACTCTATCCCTTCTCAAGCAATGCAAGGTCGAATGCAAAGGATAGACTTGGTGACTGTATTTCAGGACAGATTGAAACTCTGATACATTGCTTACTGGAATGAAATATCTTTTGCGGTATTAGGGATTTGTGGATTACTCTTCTTTTCTGCGATAATGAGGCTCTGTCAATACAAGATAAGGCTAAGAAAATTTTTGGCAGGTGTGGATTTAGGAGTTACATGGGCTGTAGTCAAATTTTTAATGTAATCAAATTCAAAGGATCTCAAGCATGTTAACTGGTTGGTTATTTAAATTATCTATTTTTGTTGTATCTAGTGTGTCTTTCTCAGTTTTTACTGTTTGAAGAAAACATTTGTAATATGGGATATCAGTGGCACCTTTCACCAGTTCGGTTTGCTAGGATTTACAGGAACAGAAGATATTGTTGTTGGTTCTGTGGTCAACTAAACACTAACTTTTTACACACATAGTGTGAAAATTCTGCAATAGAGCAGAATATCCCAATAGAGCAGAATATCCCAATAATTAAATCAACATCTGTTGCATTTGGGGGTGTATCTGAGGTAATCTGTTGAGTTTGTTCTGCTTAATAATCCAAGCTGTTTACCAAGACAATATCAGGTTATTGCATTATATCTCTTGACAATAGTGAGGCTTGTCCTTGCTAAATCCTGGAAATCAAAGTTTAAACCATTCATAATTGATTGAAATTAACCTTGCTGCAAACATCTCAAAATAACTGTAAGTGTTACAAGATTGTGGAACTGATTACCAAAATTAATTTTTTTGTTGCTGTTGTGGATAATCGGACATGAAAAAGTGTTTAATAAGGCAAGTTTTGACTCTGTATAAACAGTGATTAAGCTTTTCTTTGTTTGTTTCTGGTAGTATATTATACTAGGAAAAAGGCCCATTGTGGAAATAAATACAACAACCTCTAGAAAGAGGCTCTGGGTGGGTGCCCCGGCCTTGGACACTCAGTGTCAATTTGCTGTGGCGACCTCAGCAGGGTATAATGACACTGAGTCCACCATTTTCTCCAGAGGAACTGATGTAATTTTTAGTGATATCCAGTCCTCACCTGGAGATTGGCAACGATGGTTCCCCAGAAGGGAATAGCTGGTTTTGAGGGTGGAGTCTATGGCTTTGTACCTGTCCGAGGTCCCACGCCTCCTGAAACCTCACCCTCTCCAGGCTCCATTCCTCACAGCTCCAGGAATTTCCCGCCTGGAGTTGGCAACCCTATCTCCTGCCCAGCCACTCATCAACCTACCTTTATTTCCCCCTCACTCTTCAGCTTTCCACCCCCCACACACCTGCAGCCTCTCCCATGCTCTGAAGCCCTGACTGCTACATCACATTGGCTGTCATACGGGGGCCACCTCAGCAGCATATAAGGATACAGAGCCCACCATTTTCTCCAGGGGAACTGATCTCTGCCATCTGGAAAGCAGTTGTAATTCTGAGTGATCTCCAGCCCTCACCTGGAGATTGGACACATTTTACCTCAGAAGAGCAAACTGTTTAGAATATTAGAGGCAAAAGCCAGTCAAGTCGCATATGCAAACGACCTCTGTGTTCCGAGGCAAAGGCCAATGAGGCTGCATATGCAAATAACCTCTGTTTTCTGACAGGCTATGGGGGGGGAGAGAGAGGAACAGCAAAATGTTTAGAATGTTGGAGGCAGGACTCAGGACTCAGGCAAGCAGCCAGTGGATAGGGAGACCCTCTGAATGACAGATCAGAGAGCGAACTGATTTTGGAGCGTGTAGAATGTTCTAGAGAAGTACCGCCACCATTCAGCTTTTATTTATACGGGAGATGCATAATACGTATTTATGTGTGGTCATAATTTTTTTTTTAATGGACTGGATCATGTCAGAGATATTTATGCCTCCTTCCAGGACTGCCTTTGCCAGCTTTGAGGATTGTGTATGTAGACTTGTTTTTATTATACTGAATCTGACACAAATATTTGACCTGCAGTTTACATGTGTCTGAGTTACATCTAATCTTTCTTTAAGAATCACATTGGGAGTAAGGCACAACATCCATTACATGCTAAGTTAATTAGGGCTTAATGAGTATTGTCAGTGTTTTTATTATTATTTTAGGACTCCTAACAATATAAGCAACTTCATGTTCACCAATAAAAGAATGTACACTTAAGTGAATTTTCTAAAGTCTGCTTGATTCTGCGATTATAATGGAAGGTTCTTTTACAGTGCAATGTAGCCCAACTAGTAAATTTATTGGAAATGCTGAGAAATCCCGCTAAATCACAACATCAAATTCATCTGCAGAAAGAAGCAGCTGTCAGATACTAATTTATTTTCCTCTGGTTTTTGCATTCCCCAGAGCATATGCTTATCCATAAGACTTTAACAACTCCTCCCCCTTTCTCTCCACCTCCATGGAAGAAACCATAAAGGGGCTGCTACATAATTAATCACAGCCACCCACTTACCAGTATCTCCCTAACCTAAGGCATTAAATGTCCTTGCTTACTAACACCATAAATAACTGTTCACAGCTCTCTAGGGATGGTTAGGTGCCTGTGTTCGCATATAGGGCGGATATTACATTAAAAAAACAAATTAGAGATAATTAGGCCTGCATCTATGTTAATTATTCATTAATACATTTTTGCCAGGTCAGCTGATTCAGGCAAGCTAGGCCTATTTTCAAAATACAGACTCAAACCTGGTTGATGCCAGCAAAATAATAAGATAATGGGAAAATAATAAAAATATGTAAGAAAAATGCTTTTAAAGGGGACCCAGGTGTACTCAATAAACAAGATTCATTTAAAAGTGAAACAACAATGTACAACTGCTTGCCAGGCAGCAAAATAAGATTAATAAAAATAGATAGGAGAGCAAGACTTCAACAAACAGCTAAGCCATCTTTCTCTAACTTCTGTGAGTAAAAATGCAAATACTATCGAAATGCATTGTTGCAAAACTTATGAGGAACTGCAAGAATACAGCACCCCACAATTTATTCATTCAGTCCTCATGGCATTACAAAGATTTACAGTGAAATGAGAACTTCTGGCTCACTTTTCCATAAATTTTGTGCCATGGAAATTATGCACATCTACTGGTCTCAAATCAGGGGAACATCATGTACAGCAGTCAGCTGCACACAAGGATCTCCCCGTCAGACAGGCAGCTGGCACAATCAGCTTTGAGAGCACTAATCACTTACAGAGAGAGGAAGGATTGGGGTGACCGCAATCAGATTCCACTACCCCAAACAAGGAATTCATCACACTTGAATCTTGTGATGTATATTACACTGAAGAAGTACCTGCTTTTTCAGCCAGTTCAACAAACAGCCCCTCATTCCTTCCTTGTCCTCTGTTTGTGCAGAAGGCACAGAAGGTATGCCACAGCAGAATGTGAACTGGTAAGAAAGAGTCTTCTTTTAGCAATCAACTGCAAGCTGTTTCTGGACCTGGAAGGATAATGTACATGTTTGTCTTGGTGTGCTTCAGCTTCAGACTGAAATACCAACACCAGCAATATCAGAGTGAGCCTTTCCTCCAGCTTCCTTGAATTTCTTTGTGAGAAATCTTTGGTTTCCAGAAATTCATCACACAGACTTAATCCTGAATTTTAGCTCAATGCATGCTAATGTCTGGAAACATAGTCTTCATTTGGTATCTGTCACCAACAAAACATATCTCCAAGTAGCAGCTCACAGATTAATTCATAAAAAACAAAACAGCTATTTGCATACACTTTAGATTAAAATCCTCTTTTTAATATGTGCTGATAATTAAACTGCATGGACTACCAACCTGTATATTAATCTTTTCATTTTTACATTCACCTCAGTAATTCATGGCTCAGCCTATAGCTTATTGCTCCCACAACTGAAAATGCAAGTGATTTTTGTTGTGGGTCTTGAAATACTGCTTAATAACTTACAGCATCTGAAAAACATGACCTTCAGGGGCAAACTACACATTATATACACAACTGCATGTAAGGCAGTCCTCACATTTGCTTTTCTGAAGAAAAGTAGCTTTGGGATGGACTTGTTTTGAGAATGAATGGTTAGAAATGCAGCACTTAACACTTTCTCCTCTTCTCCAAATAGGTTTCCTGCAGGGTTCCTGTTCATCTATATAGAAACTGGGGGGAGAGTACAATAAAGCCAACGGGGGGAGAATTAACTAGTACAACAAGCAAAGGTTCATTCACAATTCATTCACAATGTCAAAAACATAAATCCATTTTTAAGTTCTCTTACAACCTATTTCTATGAGCTCTGTATTAACACAACTACTTAAAAGGTCTGGATCAAAGGAACAGGCTTTAGTTGCTAGTGTTAAGAGCACAACTTGAAGTCAGCCAGATTTATTATTATTATTATTATTATTATTATTATTATTATTATTATTATTATTATTATTTTGCTGTAGTGAATGGTTTATCCTGGCTGGACTTGCCTTACTTGGCAAGCACAGGATTCCACTTTAGCTCATCCATGCAAATAACTGCTTGCACCATGGAAACAGCCAACTATTTTTAGGATAAGACATGTTCAACTGCTTCTTGGGAAGGGTTTTGACCTTTGAAGTCCTTTATCACCTATACTGGCAGGACTTCTCATATAAGCCCAGGTTTTCTCTATCTTAAGGAGTCTCAAAGCAGCTTACAATTGCATCAGCCCCACAACAGGTGGGGCTGAGATAGTTCTGAGAGAACCCTGACCAGCCCAAGGTCACTCAGCAGGCTTCATGTGGAGGAGAGGTTCTAATCTGAAGTCCACCACTTTTAACCACTACATCACACTGGCTTTCTTGTGGCAGCAAAAACGGATGATTCTAAGAATCAGCTGCCAGCAAGCCATATCACAAAATACGAAACAGCAATATTGGAGAGATAGCAATCACATGCCAGGGCAGTTGTTCAGGACCATGAGGTGCTAATTAGGTGTAATTTGGTGGCCCTGACTGGGCAGAAAGGTGGGATATAAATATTAAAAATAAAATAATTTCAAATCCATAACTTGTGAAAACAGAAGATTTGTTTCACTTACCATGAAGCTTCCTTTCTCCATGGTCCAGGAGTGGGGCATTCATGACATCCAATAAGACTCCTCCTCTCCAAATGCAGGGTCAGTTGACTGATTGATCTTGGAGGGGAGGGGTTTGTCCCAGTGATCCTCAGTCCATTTCCAAGTCATGACTCCCCCAACCATATCACACACAAAAGTTCCCTTCCATTGTCCTCAGGTTTAAGTGTCAAAACTGATTAAGGAATGTGAACATCAAAACTCTAATAAAAACAAAAACAACTCAACTCCTGGGCTATTCACCCCCAGTGTGAATGTCTGTAACCCTCCCTACCCCCCCCTCAGGGAGGGAAGTGTCAAATTGCCATCAAATGGTCACCCCAGGGTCCAGGAAGCCACCTCCAAGAAATCTTGGGCAGGTAGGAATGCCCCAGTCTTGGTCCACTGAGAAAGGAAGCTTCACAATAACTGAAACAAATCTTTCATTCTGCAGTGGTCCTGGGAGTGAGGCACTCCTGACTTCTGGGACATAAAAAAGCAGTGTGGCCCGGGCTGGGTTATCCAGCTTCCAGGCCTAGATGGCATGCTGAAGAACCCTCCTGCTGTAAATGCAGCCTCGGCGGAGGTGAGCTTTTCTGTTTTGCAAAAGAATGCACCGATTTCCAGGTGGCCACCTTACAGATGGTCTCTAAAGATACTACACTTGATCTTAGCCAAAAGGCCGAGGCTATTAAGGCTTTTCCACAGTGGTGGGTCCCCTTCCTTGCAGCCCTTTTTACAGCCGTAGACAGGACTGGTGTAATTCCTGATGATTGGAAGAATGCTTAGTCCCTATCTTTAAAAAAAGGTGATCCTCAGCTCCCAAAGAATTATAGACCGATAAGTCTCTTATCCATCATGGGGAAGCTATATGCCAATCATTTGGCCGATAAAGCAAGACACTGCCCGCTATTGTTGTATGCCGATGACGCCGTTCTTTTTTCACTTTCAAAGGTTGGGATGAAAAAGATGCTAACGCACTTTTCAGTCTACTGTGATAAGAACATGCTGCCCCTTAATTTTGATAAGTCTAAAATTATTGTGTTCGGCCGGAGTTGGAAGCCCTCTAAATGGACTGTTTGAGGAAATCCTATCAAACAGCTGAAGAATTTCAAATAAACACTGGTATACATTTTCAATACAATGCTAATTGGGCCTCCTACATTAAGGAGGTTGTAAAATCAGTGAATAGCAATGTACTTGCAATCTCCCGCTTTTATTATTTGAAGGAAATCAATTTATACCTGCTGTTCTCAAGGTATTTAACCACAAGATATGTGCTAAACTCCTCTATGGTGCCCCAATCTGGATCTCTGCCTTTAACAATACGGTTGAAAGAGTCCAATCCAAATTTCTCATGAAAATTCTAGGGCTCCCAACTTGTGTACCTTATTCGGCAATATGCCTTGAGACAAACCAGAGACGTTTAGTCACCAAAGCGTGGCTCTCAACTTTTAAATTTTGGTTGCGACTTCTCTATAGAAGTGGGTCTAACAGCCTCATCGCTTATATGCTGTATGAATCTCCCTTATCAGACTGGATGACATGTGTTGAAGGAAGAATTACTCTGATGGGGCTCAACATAGATGATTTGACAATTCTTTCAGAGAAGCATGCGTTTGGCATGATTAAACAGAGATTACTTATATAGAAATGCAAGAACTTAGTAGGCTTGCCATTGGGCACTGTTGTTTCAGTTATTGGGGGATCTCTTTTAGCGTGCTGCTTGTAGAGTATTTCTCCTGTCTGATTGATCCCCACATTAGAAGGGTGTTCACGCTGGCCCGTTTTAACGTGCTCCCCTCAACTGTGCTATATGGGAGATTTAAAAAAAACACCTTTCTCAGATAAGTTATGCCCATGTGGGCTAAAGGAGATTGAAGGAATGGATCATGTACTTCCGTCTTGTAGACTTTGCCAGGATTTACGTGCCTATCACCTTGATCCTATACTGCGATTCGTGGAGGGCAAATTTGAGGAAAGTAAGATTATGAACCTTCTAGCCTCAAATAGGGTTGACTTCATCAAAGTGGTGGCAAACTTCCTTTACTGTGCATATAGGAGAAGTCTTTTCTGTCAAAATGGGTAGTTAATCAACTGTTTGGTCTTTCTTTTCCTTTCCTGTATTTCTGAGCTAAGGTTGCTGCTGTTATGCCAATAAAGGTTTGTTATGCTGTTGGTCTCTAAAGATGGGAAGGACCTGTAGGCTGCTGGTGTCACTGCCCCCCTTAGAGAGCATGCCATGATGCCCTGGGGTGGTTCTAAACCCCTGGCCTTGAATGTTAGAATTATGTACCCCCTAACCCATCTACTTAAAGTGACCATGGACACTTTCTGACCTAAGGATGACTTTCTAAATGACACAAATAGAGAATCAGTTTTGCATAGCTGTTTGGTCCTACCTAGGTAGAAACTCAGAGCCCCACACATGTGAAAACAGTGCCACTCCCTTTCCTTCTCATGCTTAGGGTTAGTACAGAAGGAGGGAGGCACAATATCCTCTGTCCTATGGAAGGATGAATTAACCTTTGGGACAAAGGCCAGATCAGGTCACAGAACCACGCTGTTATTGTGAAAGATGCAGAGCTCCTTATTCACTGACAGTGCCCTTAATTCTGACACTCATCTAACCGAGGTGATCCCAACCAGGAAAATAGTTTTGAAAGTCAACTCCTTAAGGAAACAGGAGGCCATGGGCTCAAAGGGTCCTTTGGACAGTGCTCTCAGCACTAGGTTAAAGTTCCAGGTGGGAAACCTATGAATCTGTGATGGATTGATCAATTAGGAATCTTTTAATATGTGGATGTTGAGCTAGGGTATTCTTCTTCTTAGAGCCCCTGATTGACAAAATGGCCACAACCTACTGTCTAAGGGTGCAGGTGCTGAGCCCTTTATCCAGATCTTCCTGAAGGAAAAGTAGAATCAGCCCCACAGGTGAAGATATGGGCTCCACTCCTTTGTCTAGACACCAGATCCTGAAGATATGCTAAGTGTTATTATACACCCTGTTAGTTGAGGCCTTCCTAGAAGCTAGCATGGTTTGAACTACCCCTTCTGCATAACCCAGCCCTAGTAGTTGTTCGCACTCAACCTCCAGGCTGTGAGGCTTAGGAAGGCTGGACGGGGGGGTGTTATCATTCCCTGTGTTACCAGGTTCTCCTTCAATGGAAGACACCAAGATTCTGTGATAAACAGTCTCTTTAAGTCTTGAAATCATAACCTTTTGGCCAGAAGGGTACTATCAGGATCACTTCTGCCTTTTGTTATATTATCTTTTGTATGACGCTGTGTAATATCTGAACTGGAGGAAAAGCGTACAGAAGCCCTCGAGGCCACTCACAGCTTAGAGTGTCCATCCCTATGGCTTGAGGATTTCTTTTTGTTGACATGAACCTCAGAACTTGGCAGTTTAGCTGGTTTCCAAAGAATTGCACCTTCACCGTGCCAAACATCTGACAGATCTCTCTGAATATATCCCTGTTCAGCATCCACTCGGACTGATCCAACATCGCCTGACTTAACCAGTCCACCAGGGAATTGTCCTGGCCTGCTATGTGAACTGCCTTCAGGGACTTGAGGTGACTCTCTGTCCACCTTATCATTGTGGATGCTTGTTCGTGTAGAGACCTGAACCTGGTTCCCCCTTGCCTGTTCACATAGGCCTTGGCTGTCATGTTGTCTGCCTGGACTAACACGTGGCAATCCATAAGGAGATTATGAAATTCCATTAACCCCAGCCTCATGGCTCTGAGTTCCAGGAAGTTTATGTTGTTTGACATCTCCTCTTAAGACCAGGTGCCCTGTGACATCCTTCCTTGGGTATGGGCTCCCCACCCCAGCAGACTTACATCTGTGCTTATCACTGTCCTTTTTGGCTCTCTGAGTGCTTTGCCCTGGCTGAACTTGTCCAGATCCAGCCACCAAATGATCTCTTGCTGGAGGGTCGCTGGCAACTTGACTGCCTCATACCCCTTGATCACTATTACTTCTTGGTAGGGAAGCAAGAACCTCTGGAGCGGTCAGGCATGGAACCTAGACCACTGCAGCACTTCCTGACAGAATACTATCATCCCCAGTAGTTGTGCTAGAGTCATCAACTCCACTGTCTGGTTCTTTAGAACCTCCTCTACCATGATACGGATCTTTTGTTGTCTGTCCTGTAAAAGGAAGACCCTGTCCTGGACTGTCTATCTCCACCCCCAGATGCATTATCCTCTGGGAAGGGTGGAGGCTGCTCTTTTCTTCGTTGACCACAAAGCCATGGGCCTGTAAGACAGGCCACAGTCCTCTCTACCGCTTCCACACTCTGTTGGAACTATGGGGCCTTGATCAGGATGTCATCTAGATATGGAAAAAGAGACATTACCTGCAGCTTCAGGTGAGCTACCAGGGATACCAGGATCTTTGTGATGGGTGATGACTTTAGACCAAAGGGTAGCACTCGATATTGGAAGTGCCTCCCATTGTAGGTAAACCACAGGAACCTGTGATGAGTTTCTCATATCGGAACATGCCAATAGGTCTCCAATACATCGATGGATGCCAAGAAATCCCCTTCTGAATGGCTGCAACTATGGATTTGAGTGCTTCCATTTTGAATTTTCTCATGTAGATGTGCTTGTTCAGCTATTTCAGATCCAGTTTGGTGTAGTAGTTAAGTGCATGGACTGTAATCTGGGAGAACTTGGTTTGATTCCCCACTCTTCCACTTGCACCTGCTGGATGACCTTGGGCAAGCCATAGTTCCGGCACAGCTGTTCTTGAAAAAGAGCAGTTTCTGTCAGAGCTCTCTCAGCCCCACCTACCTCACAGGGTGTCTGTTGTGGGGAGGGGAAGGGAAAGGACTTTGTAAGCTGCTCTGAGACTCCTTCTTCTTTTTCTCTTCTCTGACATCCCATTCTTCTTTGGGACTATGAAAAATACTGAATACACACCTTGAAATCTGAGTGTCTCTAGTACCAGTTCTATAGTCCCTATGTCCAACAGGTGTTGAATAGCTTTTTCCAGGAGCTGGTGTTTCTGCTCTGATCAGTCTTGGAAGTTGGAGGAACCGTCTAGGAGGTTTGAAGTTGAAATTCAGTGAATATCCATTGGTCACTGTTTCCAGTACCCACCAGTTGCTTACTGCTTGGTGCCAAACATTTGAGAAGCTTTGCAGATGGCCCCCAATCCCAATCGTGTCTGTTGCCCTGGCATAGTCCTGTCGAGGTTCTCTTCCTTGGTCCCTTGTTTTTCTGACTGGACTTGGAGAAGGATGAAGGTCTACTCTCCTCCCGTGACTTAGAATGCCATCTACCTTTGAAGGGTCTGGCATAGCCTGTATGTGGAGGGTGTCTGACCTCTCAAAAGGACTGGAAGCACTTCCGTGCTTTCCCTTTCATTTTCTTTGAGGGGAGGACTTTCTTTTTGTCTTTGTCCTCTACAAGGTATCTATCCAGCCCTTCTCCAAAAAGACTGATGCCTTTGAAGGGGACCACAGCCCCCTTGGCTTGGGCAGATGGATCTACATCCCAATTTCTAAGCCAAGTGTTATTTCTGGCTGTAACACTAAAGGTCGTGGACCTGGCTGTATGTAGAGCATCTAAGGATGTATCTGTGGCAAAATCTGAAGCGAGTGCAATCTTCTTAATCAAATCCTTCAGCTCCTTGGGAATATTGCTCCTTGCTGCTGCCAGGTTTGAGGCCCAGGCATAGGCAGCTCCTGCAAACAGGGACCCCGTTGCTGATGCTCTTATGGCTGTTGCTGAAGACTCAAAAGTCCTGCACAAAGCCTGCTCAATCTGCCTGTCACAAGAATCCTTAGTCATGACATCAGCATCCATAAGCAGCATGGATTAAGATGCTAAGCTGTAACCAGATCATACACTAATGGTAGCTTGAGCCTTCTTGAGGCTTCTGGAACTAAAGAATAAAACTTAGAAAAAAGAGGGTTGTTAGCTTTAGGCTTAGCTGGAGCTTCCCACTCTGCTTTCATCAGATTATGGAAGGCTGTTGGGAGTGGAATCCCTAATGGTACTGTTCCCAACTTGGGGATTGTCCTTTCCAACCCTTCTGGAAATTCAGGGTCAGGCTCCTCACACCCTTTGGTCTTATTGGAGATCTCCAAGACCCTTAAGACCTTTGGGGGAATTCTATTATATAATTCCTGGGGGAAGAGTCTCTCTTTTTTTGCATTGGTGCAACCATCTCCTCTTCTTCTTCTGACAGCTTCCCTTCCTCCTTATTCAAGGAAGAATCCAACAGATCAGAGTCCTCTAACTGGACACTAAGTAAAGGGCTATACTCCCTATTCCCCCTTTTCCTTTTTAGACTTGGGGGGAGCACTATGCCTTTCCCCCTTCTTATGGGTAGATCCCCTGAGGGATTGACTTCCAGAGGGGTCATCATCTGTGGAGTTCTGTCTCTGTTCCTATAAGAACTCCCTGAATTCTTTCCTCATTTCTGTCTTCAGCCATTCCAAGAGATTTGGAGTTTTCACTAGACAAATCTACAGCTTGAACCTTCCCCCTTCCATGGCCTGCTGAGAAACTGAGGAGGCTACAAAGGCAGGAGAAGGGAGTAGATCCAGGGTGCAGACTGCACTCTCATATGACTGAGAGGTAGAAAGTCCCACCCTTAAAGACATTCCCACCAAGTTTTCCACACCTAAAGCCAAACAGAAAGTAAAAAACCAGTGGAAGTGCGCCCTCTACAGAAAGGCAATAAGAAAGATCAAATGCCTGTTTCCACCAGACCACTGAAAAATGTCCCGCACTCATTGGCTAACACAGAGTTAAACCTCCTGCTTGCCTTCTCCATGGCCCCCGGTCCTCTTAGAAACACCTTCTAAGAAGCTGCTCTTAGCCAAGATGCCTTCTAAGAAGCTGCTCTGTGCTTCCTGTAGGGTGCTGCCAAAAAGAGCCTGCTCCCTCCGAGCCCAGGGAAACACACCCGGATCGCTGGCGCTTTGATCTGGGCTGCCATGGCCTCAACCTTCCCTCAGAGAGCTTCAGTGTGATGAGGGGGATTTCTTCCGGCCCTAGGGCTGGAAGCCACACAGGGACTCTACGGTGGGGCCATGGAACCTAGGAAAACCTAGGGCTGTGGGCTCTTGTACTCGCTACTGCTCTGATGCAGCTGGGGGGGGGGGGGATAGAGCCCTTTTCTGCCCAGCCAATTCTCTTCCCTAAGGAAGAGAAGAGGTAACAAACAAGAAACTAAAATAAGAAAAACTCTGGGAGCACTGTGCTCAAAGGAGCATGTCCGAGGAAATCCTGCTCCAAAGGCAGTGCCAGAAAGCCTGAGGATCACCAGGACAACCCCCTTCCCTCCAGGTTCAATCAGTTCACTGTCCCTGCATTCGGAGAGCAGCAGCCTTATCCCGGAAGTCAGAAATGCCCCACTCCCAGGACCACTGGAGAAAGAAAGCAATCTAACTCCAATTTTAAATTAAATTTTGAAACTTTATATTAAGATGCTCTGAACCTTATGACATTTTACTCCAAACTGGGGAGATTTTTAAACAGGGCAGGACAATTATTTTCACATATGGTAGATTTATCCCACTGTTTCCTAATGCCGACAAACATCCAGTGAAATAAAAGTTAAAAATACAAATCATGTTATTTTGATGATTTAGTAGCCAGGACTGTGAAATAGCTTTCAATTTATGAATAGTTACCAAAATTGATACTATGTGAAAATGGACACAGAAAGAAACTTACAGTTGATATGTGGTTAAGAAGAGTTTGGTATGTATTAGTGTTACGTTAACATATATAGTTGGATTTTGTGAATCAAGATTGTTCATTATTTGTTATTGGAACAGAAAGAAAAATGGCATTTCAGGTGGATCACTTTTTTACAATTATTTCAGTTGTTGCAATTCTATTAGACATGCAGCACAACTGTATCTATGTTGACTCAGAAGCAAGTCCCACAGTATTGGGCTTGCTTCTGAGTACACATGCACAGGCCTGCAGATCTGGTAATTTAGAGAGCAATCCTAAGAAGGTCTACTCAGAATCATACTAAAGTCTATTCAATGGGGTTTACTCTCAGGAAAATGTTCTTATGATTGCACTGTACTTAGAGTATGATAAAATTAATTTAGAAAGAAAGGAATTACAATTCTGCTTTAAGTACAACCTTCAATGCAGACTTGAAGATGTTTAAAATATTCATTCAAGATTAAAACACAATATAAATACATTTAAAACTGGGAAGTATTATACTTCCCTTGATTGTTGCTCATTTGAAAGGCTTTCAATTCTCACATGGATAATTAAATTGAATGATAATGCATTTTTTAAAAAAATTCAAAGGCTGTTATCTACATATCATTGCTGCACTCTATAAACACAAAAAAGCCTTACAAATACACAAAAACACATTTTCTAATTGATCTTAGCACCATAAGAATCTAAGAACCTTGTAGTAAAATTTCTGCATCACATTGGCCTTCCCCCGCCCCAAACCTGTAGGCTTCTGTTCCCTCTACATGCAATACATTTATGAAGGTGAAAAACATTACATTTCGTTGCTGCTTTCTAAAAAAAGAAAGAATAGACTCTTGCTCATGCTAATTCTCTTTGTGACAGTCCACTGCTTCCAGTGAAGCAGGCAGTGGAAGAACTTTGTCAGTTTACAGTTATATTCCAAGTTTTTGAAACCAGATCATTCTGTGTGGCTGTGTGGCTGACACACAAAACTGTTCTAGAGATGTTCCCAAAAGTTTGTTTTGTTTTAAACCAAATCCTCTATAATTTATCATTTTCTTTAAAATGTAATTTGACAGAATGAGAGAATGTCTCCTCCCTGTCACAGCAGGCAGGCATTACCAGACTGGCAACCACAACCTCTTCATTTATATACATTTAAACCCTCTGACCTATCATGGGTACTGAAGATACTAGCGACACAGTGGCTCAGTGGCTCAGCAGCCCACAGGTGGCATTCTGGGTAGCCTTCTTGTGTGCCCTGTGTGGCGGTGGCCTAGCAGCCCAGAGGCCAAGCGGCGGTGCTTCTGCAGGGCTGAAGTGCCTTCACCTCTCGTTTTGGCTGACGGCAATGGCCTAGCGGCCCAACAACATTCCTGTTGCCAACGGCGGCAGTCCCTGCCTCTCCCCCTGGCCGGCGGCAACAACTCAGTGGCTCAGTAACATTCTGTTCTGGCAGTGGCAGTCCTATGGCGGTGCTCTGGGTGGCGGCAGCCCCCCTGCCTCCAGTCAGCAGTTGCAGGTGCTGTGGGGCTGGGGAGTGGGGGCCAGGGGCTGACCTGTGAGGCTTGTGGAGCCACAACATTATCCAGCGGTGGCGCCCCCCACATTAGTTGTACCGGTACCATTTTCGCTGCTGCCGGTCTTCCATGCCTCGTTGTAGGGTGCATCGAGCCTTCCTATCCCATTTCGTATGGTTCTGGTGGACACAAAACAGGCGCACAGACCAACTGATGCCTCCATCTTCTGATGGGGGGAGGACTCAGACAGCCCTTTACAGCCCCCTGGACTGGATGGGAAGGCTGGGGGTGCAAGAGACAACTGCAGACTGGGATCTCTCGGGCCCATCCTTACTGGGTCCCAGCATTGCTGGAGAAATCAAGTGCCATCGACATCCTCTATTACATCCACCTTCAGATGTTTAGTGGGCCCAGAGTCAGGCCAATAAGATCTGCTGAGGGAGGTTATGTCGGGGATCCCAGTGCTGATGGGGCAGGGGAGGTATGGCGGTGAGATGAGGTGGAATAAGGGAAGGGGATAGAGATATGGATATGCTTGGTCCCCTTCCAACCTTTGTCCCATCTCAAGAGATAGTGGCTGTAGGAATAAGATGGTATACTCTTCTCCAACACTGGTGTCATGCAATGCCAGGTCTATTAACAATAAAATCTCTGTTCTACAGAGTTATCTGGTGGAACAGGCAGTAGACCTGTCTTGAGTGACTGACACCTGGGTGAGGGAGGGCAAAACGGTCACTCTAAGTCAACTGCCCCCCCCCCAGGTTTCTCAGTCCTTCACCAGTCTTGGACTGATAGGTAGAGGAGCGTGGCACTACTCATCCGGGAAGCTTTCTCCTTCAGGTCACAAAGATTGCCAGCCTCGAATGTGTTGGCCTAGTGTGGGAGGCTGAGGAGAGTTTGGCCATTTGGTTGGTGTACCGTCCGCCTAATGCACCAGCAGATGTCCTGCCAGACCTGTTGGAGGCTGTATCTAGCTGGGCCTTGGAGTGCCCCAGATTTCTAGTCTTGGGAGACTTTAAAATCCATGCAGATGATGTGACCTCCTCTCAGGCCATGGACCTAGTGTCATCCATGGCGACACTGGGACTCTTCCAGTTTGTTTCAACCCCCACGCATCAAGCAGGCCACATGCTGCATCTTATCTTTGCATCAGGGATTATGGTGGACCGGATTACTGTTGCTTCAGTTCCATGGTTGGACCACCTTGCTCTGAAGGCTCACCTGGGTTTCCCTAACCCTCCCTGTTTAGGTGGCGAGCAAATTTATGCTCGCCCACGGAGCCAAATGAACCCCAATAGGTTCCAGGGAGTTCTGCAGGATCCGATTCCCTCTGGAGGCTGGTTAGATGTGCTAGTGGAAGATTGGTACTCCTGTCTTTCCAAAGCCATTGACGAGGTCACTCCCCAGCGTCCGCCCTCATGCAAACTAGCTCCGTGGTATACCCTGGAGCTGCAGCGGATGAAATGAGAGCTAAGACGATTAGAGGGATGGTGGCAGCAAACTTGTGACTCCTATAGGTCATTTATGAGAACCTATGAGATGGCAGTGAAGGCCACAAAGAAAAATTTCTATGTGTCCTCCATTGTGTCTGCTAGCTCTTGCCTGGCCCAATTATTTAGAATCATTCGGTCACTGACTACCTTGCCTCAGGGCATACCAAATGTTAGGGAATTGGCTACTGGCTGTGAGGCATTTGTGAGCCATTTTGTAGACTAAGTCTTGTCGCTCCACTGCAACCTCCAATCCACAATTGACACAATAAGAGAACTGGAAGCCCATTGGCCAATCTTCAGGTCCAGTCTTGGACCACTTCAGTCTGCTCTCCCAGGATGAAGTTGACAAGATCCTGATAGCTGTTAAGCCTAGTACCTGCCTCCTAGATCCCTGGCCACTGTGGTTGGTTAAGGCCTGCGGCAATGAGGTGCGGACCCCTCAGAGAGATTATTAATTTGTCCCTTTCATCGGAAACCTTCCCAGGGCGACTGAAGGGGGCAGTAGTTCGCCGTCCCCTTAAAAATCTTCTCTGGACCCAACGGTCCTTAATAACTACCGCCCAGTGTCCAATCTACCATTCCTGGGTAAGGTGGTAGAGAGGGTAGTGGCAACACAACTTCAGGCTTTCTTGGAGAAGGCTAAACTCCTGGATCCCTTCCAGTCTGGCTTTCGCCCCACCCATGGGATGGTGACAGTGCTGGTTGCCCTGGTGGATGATCTCTGGAGAAAGCTAGACCGAGGCGGATCAGCACTGCTGATTCTTCTTGACCTATCAGCATGGTTGACCATGAAGTATTAACCCACTGCCTCGCCGACACTGGGATACAGGGGCTTGCCTTGCAGTGGCTGGCCTCCTTCCTTCAGGGTCGGGGACAGAGGGTGGCACTTGGGGGGGGGAGTTATCCCAGTGGCATCCACTTGAATGTGGTGTCCCACATGTAGCAATTCTCTCCCCCATGCTGTTCAATTATATGCGCCCCCTTGCCCAGATTATCTGGAGATATGGGCTGGGTTATGACCAGTATGTGGATGACACCCAGCTCTATCTACTGATAGACAGCCACCCGGACACGGCCCAGGACATCTGGATGCAGCATTACAGGCTGTGGCTGGATGGTTATGACAGAGCCGACTGAAGGTCCTGTACCTGATGGAGCCGACGAAGCCAACGGAGGTGCTGTACCTGAGTCGCAGGGGATTGGGTCAGGGGATTAGGCTTCCAGCCTTTGATGGGACTCCACTGGTGCGTACGTCGTGGATGAAGAGTCTGGGGGTGTTCCTGGATGCCTCCCTTTCCATGGAGACTCAGGTCACCACCACCGCCAGGTCTGCCTTTTTCTATCTGAGGCAGATGAGGATGTTAGCCCCATATCTCACTCCCCAAGACCTAGCTACAGTGACCATGCAATGGTCACTTCCAGACTGTATTACTGTAACTCTCTGTATGTGGGGCTGCCCTTGACTCTGCTCCAGAAGTTGCAGCTAGTGCAGAATGTAGCAGCACGGGTGTTGATGGCGATGCCTGTACGGGCTTGTATCCACCCAGTGCTGTGTGAACTGCACTGGCTGCCCACTGAATTCTTTCAAGGTGCTGGTGCTTACCTTTAAAAACTTATACGGCCAGAGGCCAGCATACCTATGACATTGCCTCTCCCCATATGAGCCCCAGAGGGCACTGAGGTTCACAAATCAACGTCTCTTGGTGGTCCCCGGCCCTCCTGCTCCAGTCCAAAATGTGCCCCTGAAATGCTGCTCTTGGAAGTTTGTTCATCAAAAGCAATATTTGGGGGGAGGGGCATTTCGGGGAGGGAGTGGGTGGAAGTCATTCTTTGTACAGAAGGGGGGAGGGGGTGGAAGTCATTCTTTGTACAGAAATTGATCTGTCCGCAGGAATATTCCTATGGATTCACACCTGTAGCTCACCTTTTCAGAATATTTACTCCCAAAATGAGGAAGTCTAGTATTGGTTTCCATGACTGAGCCACTTGCCAAGATCCCTTCCTCAGTATCAAAGGCCTAGCTTTTTATGTACAAATGTTAGCATGGAATTTGATGCATTTTGGCTGCTTCTCTCAACAGTGGGTAATGTAAACAGTTCACACTGGAACTTCTTCCATTCCTGTGTTGGCCCAGTTTCTCTCTTAAGAGAGAGAGTTCCCTGTGTGGATTGAGTCTGTCTCTCGAGAGAGAGAGAGAGAGAGAGAGAGAGAGAGAGAGAGAGAGAACGAACCACACTATGAGTTTCTTTCATCAGGCCCAATGAATCTCACACACTAGCAGCTTTCAAACTGCAGTGTAACATACAAAAAGGATCCAAACATGTTCATCATCCCCAAAAAGTGGTGCAGCCCACCACAATTGTTCAACAATTCTGTAAGCCGTCTCCTGTAAGCCGTCTCCTGTAAGCCGCCCAGAGCCTGTTCACAGGGTGGGCGGGGTATAAATATAAATAAATAAACATTTTACAATGCATTCCCAGTCTCAAGCAACATGATCGACTTTTCTCTAAAAAGAAAGATGGACACTTTCTATTCCTGTGCACAAACAGCCAAAGGCAGAATAGGACTTGATTATACATCACTAGGAAAATGTAGCGTTTTGAAAAGCATTTAAAATGCCTTTGAAACCAACCCATTTCCCAACATTCCAAACAGAATACTCACCCAAGGTGCTGAAGGTACCAGCAGTGTCAAAGTGAGCAAATCACTGCAACATTCTGCCACGGACCGATGACACTGAGCTGCCTGATTTATCAGCCTAGCATAAACAGCAGTTGGTAGGATGTGATGAGCTGTCTCAGAAGACCCCTGTCCCGGGGCAAGCATGAGACTCAGAGTTTGCCTCATGGCAAACAGGTGTCTTCGCAGCCTGCTGAGTTTTCCTTCAAGAGCGCTCTGCGAGAACAAAATAAGTTAAGACAAGAAATGGTAAACATTGTGGGAATAAAAGTCAGTTAATTATGTCAGGTGAAAGGCCACATGCCCAAGATGAGCACCTGCAGGCACTACAGCAGTTAGGCTGACATTTATAAAACAATCTTTTGGAAACTTCAGTGGAGATGTCAAACTCCAGGCATGTTGCCTTCTCTTCCTCCCCTACCCTTTCCAAGCCATCTGTGGAGAACATGTGTTGAGGGGGCACGATCTGACAAAGCATCAAACACAACAAATTGCCAGACTTCTAGCTTCTTAAAACAAATAGGAAAACACAGATCAAAGCCACTCTGCTATAAGGCTGATTGTTTTTCTAAAGTAATGGCTCAGAGGTAGAATAGCCAAAAGTAAAAAAATAAAAATCCAGACTTCTAAACAGAGTATTAGAAAAGCATAAACAAGAGAATGTTTATCATCTTCTACCTACCACAGAATCCTGTGTCCTTTTCCTGTTTAAACCTTTAGCCAGATGTACTTGCAATTTATTGAACAGCATGTTTTCATTTAGTGAAGAACAAGAAAATCACCACTAAGATCAAGCACCATGAAAACATCTGAGATGTTTAGTGTTAAGGTAAGAGAAATTGGCAGTTTGTGACATCAACAGATATATTAAAAAAAACTAGTCTAGCATACATTCGGAGAATACTAGGCTCATCATATACGTTTTTAAAATAACCTGCCAAGAAAAACATTTAAATGTAAATAGTCATTCAGATTTCTACGTACGACACAGTTGTTTGATAGCCACAACATGAGTTGCTTATCTTTTATGTACGACTTTACTTCAGCTTCATTCAGTATTCATTTGATGTTTCCAACTCTAACACATAATCATGCATTTCATAGTTGACATTCTAAGCTTCATGTAGAGACAACTGCAAATGAGGGTGTTTTCCAAGGCTTCTTTATATTCAAATGCACAGGCACATATACTCGGAGGACAACAGAAGACCATCAAAAGTAGTCTGATTCCCAAAATGTAGCCATTCATCACACAGAACATCACAGCTGTGTACAAGGGAGATAACACTGTCAACCCCTGTCTTTCAGAATCTATATTCAAACAAATAATCCTATAATGCTTGCAGCTGTCTGTTTCTCCATGTGTTTATGACTGTGTATGGGGGTTTTCTACAGCCTCCTCTGGCACTAGGCTACCAGCCTGGGCAAGAAAGGAGGCAACAGAAGGTGGTGAGGATGGCAACAAGGATGGCGACAGACTGGACTTACTGCCTCTGTGACATATTACCACAGAAATATTGACCCCAAGTTCCCTAGAAACTACAAACTGACTTGTCAATTTCATTTTGGAATACCAGCTTGAATCCAGTGAAGAATTATACCTAAGTATATTCCACTAAGATTCGAGTTCAGTAACACTTTAAAGGCCAACCAGATGTCCAGGGAATAAGCTTTTGAGAGTCAAAGCTCCCTTCATCAGATATGTCTGGGTATCTGATGAAAGGAGTTTTAACTCTTGAAACTTATACCCTGGATTTTTATTTTTATTTTTTGTTCTTTAAGGGGCTTCTGACTCGAATCTTGCTCTTCTACTGATGACCAACATAGCTAACCCACCTGAAATTATAATCCACTAAATAATCTTTTGTTTTTTGGGGGGGGGGGGGAGAACAGTAAGGCACAGTGGTTGTTTGCAGATCTTCCCTTTTGGTTGTGATGCCCAGCCTGAAGGGAAGGGAGCAGGGAAGAGCACTGCCATGACTGAGGCACAGGGAGGTCTCTAGGGGTCAAAAGCAGAAGGAGAGTAATGTGTGTTCCCAAGCAGGGCAGGCAGGGGAAGAGTGGCTCATGGCACAGCAGAGACGTTGCCTGAGGGATGGATGAGTCCAGAGATGGTACACCAAGGACGGTGCTAGTTGGCCTGGGACGTAGCCCCTGGGGAAGAGCAGTAGCTATTAGGAGCAAGGAAAGCCCAGAAGGGAGGACTACAAAGAGTCAAATCATGAGATAAAGAGGCAATTTTGCAGGCTGCATGAGCTGGTCTGCTTAGGAGGGCACTCAGAGCAGCAATGCTAGCTCTCGCCTCCCTGAGGAACAGTGGGCTGAGGCTTGGCAAGTGGGGGCATGGTCAAGCATAAAGGTGTACCATCCAAGTATACCTTACTGCTGTTTCCAGGCAGAAACCTGCATATGGATCTTGCCACTGGGGACACCTACACCATCTCCAGAGGCAGAAAAAACATCTGAATACTAGGGATAAAAGGCAGGATCATGGGATGACCTTGGCCTCTGTGCCCTGTTTGTTGGGCTTCTTGAGCCACTGGCTGGTGAGTGTGTGAAACAGGACGCTGGATTAGATGGGTTATTTGGTCTGATCTGGCCATGTTCCTAAATTCATTTAGAAACATGCCTTTTACTCTATTAAGAAAGCACTCCCTAAACCATTTCACTTTACTACATCCCTGTTTTCAGATGTTTTAGCTCAGGAAGGCACAGCAATTTGAAAAACAGCAGATTTAACCTTCAATGTAAAGGAAATTGAGTTATTATAAAGAATGTTCAGTTGGCCTTTGATTAATCCAATGAGTTAAGGAGCTCCCTCTATGTCTCCTCCCTTTCCCCAGTTCACTTATTTCTTATCCAGGAAGCTCTGGAAAAGCACACCTAATGATTCAGTACAAATCTCTGATGTAAATTAATCAAATCTGATGTGATATATTTTTAACTTCACATTAGAGTTACAAATGTGAAATTTTCTAATGTGGTATTAAAATATATCATGCTAGAGAGGTTCCCTATCACAACGCTGTTACATAGGTACACAGCACATGACCAACATGCTGCACATATCTCATGAAGCCATTCTGTACGCCTGTTGTACTCTCCCAAGAGAGGCCTGAGTTAAGGAGGCTTGCATTTCATCCAGAAGTCTCTCTGATGCAGTGGAGAAGCTTCCCAGTTTCCAGGAAATGGTCAAAACACTACCTCAGCATCCCTAAGAAGCAGCATTCTGACTCCCCCCCCCCCTTAAGAAAAGGGAAACAAATTCTGCTGCATGCAACCTCTGGAGCATAGGCTGGAAACAGCAAAGAAGTTTCTCCACTCTCTGGAGGTTTCAAAACAAAGCCTTTCAGATGGGAGGTACCAATTTCTCCTTAGGAGAAAATGCAACCATTCAGGTAAGCCAAGGAGGCAGGCAATAGCCGGGCAGCTTTGCAGCTCAGATGACCAACTGCCGCTGTCAAGACCCAGTCAGGGTCTCCCCTTATCTCTGGTGACTACAGAGGATCCCAGGCCTTAGCACACATCCAGCCACATGGTGTCTATAGTGCTCTTCCAAATGTCATCCAGAGGAGCAGCAGCACAAGCTCCTGAACTAGTGAGAGTGCCCCTCCAGCTGTAAAGCACTTTTCTCCATCTCTTTTCTTCCTGCAACATTCCCTCCCATTGCTTTACTCAAACAGTTTGAATAACCTTTTTATTTTATGAAAATTTACGGGGGAAGTAAGCCCCACTGAGTAAAATGGGACTTACTTCTGAGTAAACATGCACAGAATTACACTGAAAACTACCCACTTTGCTGCTATTGTGGCCTAGCTACAGACTACATGCAATGCTCAGTTGCAGGAATCCCTCCCCCCTTTGTCTACTCAAAGCAGTTGTGAATAGCTGCACTATCAGAAGTTTGTCTAGGGGTGGGGGCTGGTGCACCCCATTTCATTACAATCGAGAATCATTCTGGTCCAATGTTGCCATTTGAGTTTTATTCCCTTGCTCTATTATGTGCTTTTATATACATATCACATTAGAGAATCACTAAATTCACGTTAAGAATTTTACTGAATCCTTTAATACACTTTTCCAGAGACCCCCAAATTAAAAAAACACACACCAAAGAACCTGAGTGAGGAAACTGATGTAAATGTTTGTCTGACACTGGAAAACCTAAGAAAAATCTACTGAGGTACTTTTCTCACATTCCCCCGCATCACAAGACTGAATAACAATAACTGCTCTCCAGAAGTCTCATAGTCTGAAATTTGATTCCATGGGAGAGCTTGTGGAGGTGGGCAACACAGTTGCAAATACATACACACACATATATATATATAATAGATACACAGAGAGAGAGAGAGAGCATTTAAATGTTTGCCATCTTGGGAACGTCGAGTACATCATGCGAAATGCCAACCTGGATGACTCAGAAGATTAAGATAGCCGGATATCCAGATGATACCACTCTAATGGCAGAAAGTGAAGAGGATCTAAAGAGCCCCTTGCTCAGGGTGAAAGAGGAGAGCGCAAAAATTGGCTTGAAAATCAATATCAAAAAAACTAAGATCATGGCATCCGGCCCCATCACTCCCTGGCAAATAGAAGGGGAAGTCATGGAAGCAGTGACACACTTCACGTTCTCTAGGAGACCTAAGAAGGTACAGCCTGTTTCAGAAAGAGCCTATAAAAACAATGGGAACTAAGAAAGAACTAAGAAACAGCAATCCAGAATTACTTAAGAGTTCAATTTATGTGATGGATTAGGATGCCTTAGATTAAAGAAATCTCAGTCTTTACATTTTTGGAGAATAACATCAACCTTAAGTTTGTACAATTCAAGGCCTTTGTCTAGTCCAATACAGAGCCCTACAAGAGGAAAAGACTGCATATCAAGTGCGTGATAGGAAAGGTAAGAGGGGAGAAGAACCAAATCTAGTCCCTATTCCCCTCCTGGACAATGAATAGCTTTGAGAGTAGCTATTTTAAAAAGGGCTCTGTGTATACTGTGTCCATGCTCCTGAATTAGAGAAGGGAACCCTGTACACAGCACCTAGGTATGCAGATGATCCCCATACAGCTATGGATATGTACATGGAAATCCGATTCTAAATGAGGATATGGATGCATTATTTGTCTGATGTAGGGAACATGACAGTAACTGCAAATATCTAGGTGGAAATAAATTATCTAGCTTGAAAGGGGTTAGGGATATCCTACAGAAAAATCCAGGAGGTTCGAGTGTGTGACCAATACTCATCCAGTTACACCTGTGAAGCTATCTAGAAACCTCAAGAAAGAACGGTATATGCTTCTTGACTATAAAGCCAGCAGTATAATGAGATTTACTGCTCAGCCCTGAAAACATCTACATGGAAACAAATGCCATTTAAAACAAATAGAACTTGTTTTCAAGTAAATGTGTTCATCAGTTCAGATGTGGGGCTGTTGGTCTCAAGACTGCATCTGATCTTCAGCATTCAGATTAGCAAAGAACACAACACCCCTTAGATTTGTAGGTAGTAAACTACATAAATAAAATATATTGTATGTATGAAAATACAAGTTAAAATGAAGGGGAATTGCTAGAATTATTGATAGGGGGAAAGGCCAAGTGTGGCTCCCTTTATGTTGCTAGAAGGTGACCTTTTTCTAAAACTAATTAAAATCATTAAATGCTCCAAGAATGCAAACTCTTATTTGTCATTGCCTTTAGCATGACACATTATAACATTGCCGCAGCAAACAGTTTTGATATTGGCGGTTTAATTGCAAAGCTTACTGCATATATGTTAATATGCAATGCAAGTTCTTCTCAGCAGGTGCTCCATATGAAGTTATTTTCATGAATAATTCATCACGAAAGCCCCTTCTGCCAAGATACAATTTGCAATGTTTTTCAAGTGAGATCAGTGAAAATCAGGAACTGTCATTGCCGATTTGTTTCAGTTCAGATTCAAAAGGTCACACCACTGACAAACTATAGAGGTTAGAAATGCCCTTTTCTTCTTTTACATGTCAGCCTCACAGTGTCTGTTCTTATTTCTAAACTTACCTCCCTGAAACTAAGGGAAATGGGTATTTTCCGGACAACTCACAAAAACAAGAATCTGGAAAGCAGTGCTTCATGTCACATTGGAATAAATATATTTTGTTACTCTCAGTCACAAATGTGTGTCTCATCCTGGATCAAAGAATTGGACTACTGCCATAATTATCCATTATAGAGTACCTCTGTACCATCCCAAAATGAAGTATTACTTCACATTCCAAATTTATACTTTAATGTTTTAATTTTAACAATAAGTACACATTCTAAACATCTAGGTCTTAGAATGAGAAAAAAATGCAGAGAAACATCATTTGGAGTCTCTAATATGTTCTGGCTCTCTGCTTGCTGTATCTGAGGCTACTCCTTGTACCTTGAGGAGAAGGGAAGAAATACCCAGCCTCATACCACCAACTTCTGAGAAGGCACCCAATGCCCTGAGACAAGATTTATTGTTCATTATTTAAAATCTGAAATGCTGCCTTGGATGTCAGCAAATGTGAGACCCCAGAGAGCAGCTGCCAGTCTGAGTAGACAATACTAACCTCGATGGATCAATGGTCTGATTCAGTATAAGGCAGCGTTGTGTATTCATATAAGGTGATACAAAATGCATTAAATAAACACATAAATCTGCTCAAGAGCAGTGCTTTTAGTTGTATTTAAGATTATGAAGTCCTTACCACATATATAAGATTTAAATTTTCTGTCTTGCCATAGCAAATATCCAAGAGAGTCATTGGCTGTGTAATGAGATTTCCCCCCAGAGTCCAAGGCAATGCAAGTTTTGATAAATTAGAAGCCTGAAAAAAAGAAACAGCATTAGGAAATAATTTTAACACAATTGTTATTGATGAAATTTGTGTTTGTACAATTAAGCCCACTCTCATAGGACATAATGAAAGTCTAGATTAGTTCAATCCATAAAAATATACAGATTTGTTAACAGTTCTACTTTCTTGGGTTGAATTAGGGTCAATAATCCAGATACTAGGAACACCATGCTAACACAAAAGAGCTCTCCTTGCTAATTAATTTCAGTTATCAATACAAATCTATACACTGCAATTTATTTAAAACATTTGCATCTCCACCTTACCCCTAAAACAAGAGAAACAAAATACCCTGTAAATAAACCCCAAGCAAATAATACATCCTCCAGGACCAACAGAACAATTTAAACCTTACTAACAGTGCAATCCTGTGCAGAGTTCCTTTAATCTAAGCCCATTGAAACCTATGGATTTAGAATCGAGTAATTTTGTATAAGATTGCATTGTAAGAGTGCCAGAAAAGAGCACCACCTTGCATTTCTTTTGTAATGCCTGAAGAGCAAATACCTCCCTTGCCCTCTTCAGTAGCACATTCCACAAAGTGGGTAGAATGCCAGAAAAACTGCAGGCTTTGGGGGAGGACAAAACAGATAACCCAAGTGGGGGAAGGCAACCAGAAGAGCATTGCTGCAATAACTGATAAATAAAGCATGTCATAGACCCCACAATTTTCTTATACTAGTGCTGTGTATATGAACCACATAATTGTGTTCCTATGAAACCTTGAATTTATTACATGTTTGAAGTAGACTAGAGGTTGTCAGTCATTTTCAAGGTTTATTAACAATGTTAAAATAAATCTGGCCAAGCTCCAAAACTACAAAGCCAAAGTCAAGAGTTTGCTTGCCTCAGTGTTTACCACCATCCATAACAGAAACAGAAACAAACAGGCCCACAAGCTGACCCTAAAGAAACAACGTGTTTGCATTAAAAGAGTAGAGGGTGTTGAACCCAGCAGTAATACAGTTCAGAGCATACAGCCATGACTGGGTTCGGGAGGGATGGGCTGGTGAATTCAGGGTAATAACTGACTATTGCATTAGGAAATCAGAGGGAATCCTGATGGGACATTTTTTTTTCTGAATGAGATTCACTAGTACTATAATTTACCACAACAACATGGAAAAGCTGTGAAAATATTATAATAGCTGTGAACTCTTTAATTCAATAGTTTCCTTCACGTTTCCAAAACATTTTCCCAAGAAGTACTGGTTGATAATTAGAGATTTGGAGCCCACAAGTGGATTTTACCCTAATTAACCACACTGGCAACAGGATTCCCCTTTTTTCCTGGGTTGGGATTTTATTTTTAATAAAAGGGGGGAGAAGTAGAATGGGAGTTAAACAAAAAAAACAAAACAAGACACAAAGTTAAAAAAAATTAGAAGTAGACTTCATGCAGCTAATAGAGGATCCACAGACTAAAATAGTTGAAGACAACAATCCATAGGGCTAATATGGTTGTTTTAAACATTCTAAGGGGATGGATCATCCATTGGAAATAAATATGCTTTGATGTTAAGAGCCAGAGAAACAGTTACAACCAGTTGCAGGTCCCCTGTTTAAGTTACCAAAACCCCAGCAAACCAAGCATCCCACTAAATCAACAGCAGTGTGCACTGTTCAAGCCCAAGCCCCAGTGATAACTGCTGTAGCCTCAGAAAGTTTTTAAGCTGACAATGAAACTATATACAGAGTACATAACACGGAATGGCTTCTTGAGTACTTCTAAGGCACGTGCACAAATATGAAATTCACCTTCTCTTAGCCATCAATAAGCCATTCTACTGGTGCCTTGACTATCTGGTGAGGCATACTTGGCCAAAGCTGCATGCCAATGAGAGAGAGAGAAACCAAAAGGACAAACCACTGTCACACAGCACAGTAAAAAAGTATGAAGCACATTTTACAGTCCAAAGATTAT
>NW_015163635.1:384048-442815 GCF_001447785.1 Gekko japonicus | reverse complement strand
GAAAGATTTTATGGGATGAAAAGATTACAATCCATCATACTTAACAGTATCTTAATTAGATATTTCATATCTACATTACATAATGACTAAGGTTTGGACCATAGTTCAAATGCTTCCACAATTTGCAGATACCCCCTTCAAAATGCTCGCCAACCACCTATTAACATGCCCTACTCTGCCTTTCAAGCCACTACTGCTGCCATGGGCAACACAGTCCAGAAGTGCCACTTTTTAGTAGGGCTTGGCATAGCCAAGTTTCCTACTAGAGCAGGAAACCCAGCTACACCAGACATTTCTAGACAGGTTCTCAAGAAGCAGCTCTTCGAACTCTCTTTGCAAGTGCTTGCCCAAGCAACTTATTCCAAAGAAGAAATTGCTGCTGTGGAGGCATGCATGGGGAAGAAAACAGGTTTCACCTACCCCGGGAAGACACAACAAGCCTACTTTGCTGGCTCCTAGTGTAAAGAAACATGTTACTGCATGACAGTGGAGATTCAAGTCTGCATGTTCTGACTGTGCAAAACTAAAATTTTGAACACAGTCAACATAGAAGGGTAACCATAGCAACAGGTCTACTGCTTCAAAGGACACAAGAAGAGATGTAATAATAAATCACATTTTTTATTAAATGCACTGTAAGCTTTAAAGGATGGTCTGATCAATTGCCCATGGTTTCATGGCATAGTTTGTTTTTGATAGCTTCACACACAGGCCCTCTGATTTATCACTTTATTGTTAAAACATCTTTTAAAATCTATTGCAGCAATAAGAATTTCAAAACCTGATATGCAGACATACACTGCACATGCCTGGAGCAGGGAGGAGAGCCGCCTCCCACTCAGTTCCTTCGACCGCTACAGGTAAGTCCCATCGACTAAAGGTAAGTGAACAGGAGATGCCAACAGAGGGGAAGGCCGGGTGGGATTGTGGTACTGCACAGATGACCACTCGAAGATCATCAGTTACAGGTAAGCAACTTGTTTATCTTCGTTGTGGTCTCTGTGCAGTCCCACACATGGGTGATTAGAAGAGCTGAACCAAGTGGAGGAGGGAGCTGGCAGCTGGCAGAGACAATAAACAAGATAGGACATAGCAGTATGATTTCAATTTACAGGTCCTACCTGAAGAAGCAGAAGGATCAGGCGAAGAGAGATCGGAGCACTGCCTGGCCAAATGCAGCATCCCGTCAAGCTCGAACATCGAGTACACAGTGGGACACGAAGGTCAATGTTGAGGACCACGTAGCCGCAGCACAGACGTCTTCCAACGGGACACCAGCTAGGAAGACTGTAGAAGTCAAAACTGCTCTTGTGGAGTGAGCAGTTATACAGGCGGGTATAGGTTGGTTTGCTAACTCATAGCAAAGAGCTATGGTGGAGGTAACCCATTTTGACAGTCTTTGAGAGGAGATCCGCTCACCCTTCAACAGAGAACCATAGACAACAAAAAGCCTTGGAGACTTTTGAAATGGCTTTGTTCAATGGAGATAAAAGGAGAGCGCCCTCCAAACATCGAGGCAGTGCAGGGGCTCGAACGGCTTAGCTATGAGTTGTGTCAAAACTAGAGACAGACTCCATGAAGGCATAAGCGGCTTTTGAGGAGGGCAAAGGAGCCCCTTAAGGAAAAACTTTGTCAGGCGGTGTGAAAAGACAGTAGAGCCCTGTATTAAGGGGTGATATGCCGAGATGGCAGCCAGGTGTACTCTTAGAGAAGAGTATGCAAGGCCAGAGTCCTTCAAGGACACAATGTAGGAGAAAATCTCCTGTAGAGAAGCGTGGGTCAGATCGAAGGAGTGTTGCAAGGCGTGAGATTGGAACCTCCTCCACTTCAGACGATAGGTATTGCGGGTAGTCGGTTTCCTTGCATTAAGCAATACATTCACACCTCAGGTGAGAAGTCTACTGTAGGATCTTCCACTCTGTCAGCCTGAAGAAGGTTGAGTTGTGGTGGAGGATCCAGCCTCAATCCCTGGACAGAAGATCTGGCACATGAGGGAGATGATGGAACCATCTGTTGGAGAGACGGAGAAGGTGCAGGAACCACACTTGGCGTGGCCACCAAGGGGTGATGAGGATGCAGGAGGTGGCATCGGCCACAATCTTTTGAAGCACCCTGGAAATGAAAGGAAATGGGGGAGGAGAAATAAAATAGGGTTCCCATCCATCTGTGAAGAAGCGCATCTCCCAGAGACCGGGGCAGACAGCAGACTTCAGGTGAAGAAGAGGTGAAAGCGGGCATTCTCCAAGGTGACAAAACCATTGACGGTCAGGCGACTGAACTCGAGGAAGACCTGTTGTAGATTCCGGGGATGGAGGGACCATTTGTTGTCTTGTGGGACCGAGCGGCCCAAACAATTGGCGTCTACATTCTGAATGCCAGGGATGTGTATAGCGGACAGCATGATGGAATGATGAAGACACCAGTTCCAAAGGCGGATCGCTTCTGTGCAAAGGCGAAGAGAAGTGGTGCTGCCCTATTTGTTGATGTAAAAAACAGCCGTGATGTTGTCCAAGGCAACACGGACAACCTTGGCTAGTATGATCGGGAGGAAGGACCTTAAGGCGAGATGTACCACTCGAAGCTCCAGGAAGTTGATGTGAAGAGCGCTCTCTCGAGGAGACCATATTCCCCTGGCAGACAGTGTCCCGCATTGGGCTCCCCAACCCCAAAGGGATGCATCTGTGAATAAAGAAATCTCTGGAAGTGGATGTCAAAAGGGCATGCCAGCGAAGAGATGTTGCGGAAGAGACCCCCACGACAGGGAGATCAGTACATGTGCCAGGATTGAGAGCTTCTTGTGCCAAAGACTCAATTGAGGATCGAAAACGTGAAGGAACCATAGCTGAAGGTGGCACATCCTGAGCCTGACATTTTGTACAACAAAGACAGTGGATGTGAAGTAGCCCAGGAGCCTCATGACCGACCGAGCCGATTGCTGGGGACATCTGGAATCCGGCAGGAAGGCACTCTCAGCGGTGGTATCAAGGCGGGCTCCTAAGAATTGGAGAACTTGAACAGGTTGGAGTGCAGATTTCGACAGATTGATGCAAAGACCTAAGGTGCGGAGAAGGACAAGAGTAGAGTGAACGTTGCAGAGAAGTTGAGTCTCCATAGGAGCCATGAGAAGCCAGTCATCGATATAGGGGTAAAGGACAATCCCCCGACGGTGCAGCTCGGCAGTGACTATTGCCATCATTTTCGCAAAGACCCTGGGGGCTGTAGAGAGACCGAACGGAAGGACACGGTATTGGTAATGATTGCCTCTGACAGTGAAACATAGGAATTTTTGATGTTGAAGGCGGATGGTAATGTGAAAATAATGTGAAATACACGTGAAATATAATGTGAAATATAATGTGAAATATAATGTGAAAATGATGTGAAAATAAGTGTCTTGAAGATCTATCGATGCCAGCCACCCAGACTTGGGGAGAAGAGGGAGAATGGACTGTAAAGTGACCATTCAAAATTTCTTGCAGCAAACAAAATGATTGAGATCTCGAAGATCCATTACGGCCCACAAACTTCCGTCTCATTTGGGAACTAGGAAGTACTTGGAGTAGAAGCTGAGAGTTCGTTGCACCCCCGGAACAATCTTGATGGCCCCCTTGTGGAGAAGTGCGTCTACCTCTAGATGAAGCGATGGATTTGGGGGCGTGTTGACAAAGTGAGGAAGATTTGGGGGCGAAGCGAACTCTATGGCATACCCGACCTGTACGATGGTAAGGACCCAGGAGTCAGTGGTAATTTCTTCCCAAGTTGGAAGAAAGGGGAAGAGTTGGGTCCAACCAGGAGGGATGAATGAAGGAGGCGGTGGCAGGCACTCAAAGTGGTCAAACGGACTGCTTGGGCTGCTGGGGCTTTTGGGGGGCTTGTTGTCATGGTTGTTGTGGACGGGAGTCATATGATTTTTTCCTCCACTGCAAGGTAGTAGCAGGGGATGGCTGACGTTTATTGTAGTAAGGCCTCCATGAACGGTATCGAGGCCTTGGCGTCGAAGTAGAAACTCCAAGGTTTCAAGCTTGTTTCCTGCTATCATCGACAGCCCTTAGAGCTTCATCAGTGGTGGAATGAAAGAGTCCTTCACCACCAAAGGGCAGATGCTCTACCTTAAATTTAACATCTGTCTGCAGGGAGGTACTCTGCAGCCAAGCGTGACAGCGGAGTGCGATGGAAGAAGCGAGGAAGAGCAGGTGACAGCATGACAAATGGAACTGATCTGTTGCTTGGAAATTGGACAAATTTTGGATAAAGCAGCAGAGAAAGTAAGGCAATGTTCCTCTGGGACAAATTCAAGAACCGGACGAATGGCAGTGGCTACATTAAAGGCATAAGCGGAAGGGTACAATAGATAGGTATCAATTCTAACGTTCATGGATGCGATGGAGTAAGTTTTTTTGGCAATAGCATTAATCTTCTGTCCCTCACAGTCGGGAGGAGTGGACTTTCGAACAGGTTGTTTAGACTTAGAAGAGGAATGAACAATCATCGAGTTCGGTGGAGGCTGATTGAACAAGAATTTTCCAGAAAATTCTTGAACTTTATAAAGGCCATTATAACGTTTCGATATCAGAGTGACGGAGGCAGGATGGTCTCAAGACTCCTTTAGAACCAAAAGGTGGACCGGAAGTAACGGGAGAATTGTTGAAGGTGGTAAATCCACTTGCACTAACTTATGAATGACATCGGTCACTGCAGGAGTTTCAGTAGAACCCTGCACTTGAAGAGCTGTAGCCATTCGCGTAACAAGCTCCAAATAGGCTTTTGGGCTTTCGGTGGGAGATATGGAGCCCAAGCGATGGGTCTTGTCCTCGATAGGAAGGATATCAGGGTCAAGATCACCAGACACAGAATGGTCAGATACCGAGACTGGAGAAGGTAATTAAAGCAGTTGAGAGACATCAATAGGTATTTGGTCATCAGCGGAAGGGCGATACCGAGAATCTAATGGAGAATGCTTTGGGGCATCCGCTGAAATTGATACATCTGGAGCCTGATCGAGCCCCAAGGAATGGACCGAGGCTACCGAGTGGAAATGCCTGGAATAGGACAAAGTTCGCCAGCCTCCGTAGCGGTCAGTCTGTCTAAACTGGTCATAATGATCTCGGCGAGGGGTAGAAGACCTGGAGTAAGAGCAAGGGTAATACGCTCTACGGTGCATGACAACTGGAGTCCAGGATCTATAATCAGACGCTGATCTCAATGGAGAGGGCGAGCGATGGTAATGGTGTGGTCTGCAAGTTTAGCGGGCCCTCAACCTAGATCGACTTCACATGAAATGCTCCGTCATCCAAAAGGTGGATTGGCATATGGGAGTTTGGGGAGCAAGACCGAGAGCCACAATGAGATGAAGAGTGCTGGACAAGCGACTTTGAATGCTGACCGGGTGGAATACACCCCAACGGTGAGGACAAGGTAGGCATCAGCGTCGGAGGCTGAAGGCTAGGCTTATGTTAAGGCGGGGCCACAGAAGATACCACTGGAGTCGATGTCGAGAGACCAGAGATCACTACGGGATCGAGCTTCAGAGCCGAAGTCTACATCGAGAGCTTCAATTTCGACTTAGCCGACTGTTTGTCTTCATGCGTTTTAGACTTATGCTTTAGGGGGTTTGCATTGTCGGAGTTTTTTTGTGGAGCAGAAGACTGGGATGCGACTGAAGACATCGCAGGGCGCAAAGCTGCCTCGAGGAGAGACGTTCGAAGTCGGGCTGCCCTATTTCTACAGGCCTTACAGGTGAAGTTTGTGCAATGAGGACAGGAATCAACTCGGTGAGGCTCGCCCAGACAAAACAAAGATCGTGGCCGTTGTTGGCTGGAAGTTTGGCTGGGCAACGGCGACACGTCTTAGTCTCTTCTTATTGCAGAAGATATCTACAACGATTTCCTAGTCCACATTATTCAGGCTCTTGCAAACAGATATGTAATTGCTGAGGCTTGGATGGCTAGCATTGCCACCTTGCGGGTCTTATGAAAAGCAAGTTCACTCCTACAGTCTGCACGGTCACTCAGAGTCTCTTCTCCACCATTAAGCACTACTGCCAAGTACTGTATTTACTAGAAAGTTGGCCCTGAATGTAAGTTGACCCCACCCAAAAAAGTTATGCACTATTTTTTAAATCAATGCACAGAAATGTAACTTGAATGGGATGTAACATGATCATTCACCACTTTTTTGTTTGTTTGTTTACACACCTGGGAATAAAGCTTAGTTTTACATTTTAATAAACGCAGTATGAGTTTAGATCACCTTCAGGGCACTGTTCGGCAGCACAGCAGCTTCTTTGCAAATTCCAGACTAGATGTATTGGAAATAGGTTAGATCCTCTCATTGTTATTCAGATAGGCAGTCTCCTATTTAATTGGGATAATTAGCTTAAGGAGACAGAGCAAGAAGCGGGTAACTGGGATCTCCACCAATGTATACCAGGAGTTTTCCCCTTTAAGAAAACTTTCAAATAAACCAGGCAGATGTTCAACCAGAAAGGCTTTTTATTAAAAGAGAAGTAAAAGGGCAAACATACTTAAAACACATACATGACTAGCTAAGAGGAAATCAGGGAGGAGTGGGAATAGTTGAGGGGAAAAGGGCTATAACTATCAGATCTTGTAGAGGTCTACAGAAGTGGCAGCAAAATGACCAGCATTTCACAGAGAAAAGAGAAGGATTTGGGGGTGCATGTACGTATCCGAGAACATACAGACAGCTATGGAGCAAGATGCCATAATTTATAGGGCAAAATGTTCCCTTGGACAAGCTGATGTATTCGCCCCCTAAACAATAACTTGCTGGGTTTTTCAGATGTGGACAATGATTTTGGAGATGCTTGATGGGTTTACCTGAGGTGGACTCTAGGTGCTAATGGTGCTTGATGACCATGGGGAAAAGCTACCAGGTTTTGTGAATAGCGCTAAGTGTTGCTTAATTAGGGTAAATGGGTGAGGGGAAGTGAGGCTGGGTGTTGACAAGATTAGTTCAAGGTGAGGCAAGATGTTCTTGGGAAATCCTTTGTTCTAAATTATGTGTCTCCTTAGGGTGTGGAGGAGGTTGTTAGCTGGTCAGCTGGTCTTTCCCACAATTCTAAACTACATGTCCAGACTTGTCTCTGGCTGACATCATTTTAGGCCCAGCAGTGCATTGCACTTATATTTGAAATGATATTGTATGAGGGGCATTTATGGTTTTCTAGCTATAAACTGCCCCTCAGCGAGAGGAGAGGTCTGACTGTTAACATCATCATTTATCCTTGACTCAAAAACCTCAAGGAACAAGATAGCTTCCCTCTCCCACAGTCCTGTACTGTGAGGAAACATCTTCAGTTCCCTTAGGTCAAGAGTGGGTTACACCCTTCCATTCCCTCACACTGCTGGCTTTAGCCAACAAGGCTTGAAAATCTTCTTTAACCAATGGACATGAACTTCTGATATGTGTTCAGAGTGGCCTCTCCCGAAACATCACTCTCTTCTCTGTCTTGAACATGGGTCAGACGCCTCTTATTCAAGCAGAGTTTGCCTTTCCTATCTGGCCAGAGACGGAAAATAAAAGAGTTCCTGCTAGAAGGCTAGCTTTTTAGAAATCTTAGTGGGCCATGCTGTCCATCCCAACCACTAGAAGGTTTCCACTTCTGATTCTGATGGAGTGGGAAGCATCTACTATAAGAGGCTGAGGAGAAAGATACACACTTATGATGTTTTAATTTTACTGCTGAAGCTAAAGATTGGAAGAGCCTGACTGGAAGCAGGTACCCAAAGCCTATCAGTTGCCTTAGAGGGTTCTGAAAACCTGGGCAAATTGTACTATCTGCTGACTTATCTCTATAACCTGAGCAGGTCACCTCCTGCACAATTTGCATGTCAGCAGATTCTTCTACTGCTTGCTTGCTTTGGTGCCAAAAATCTTGCTCCTACAAGTTACTCAGTTATGCCTCCAGTCTGAAGAAGAATCGGGCACACATCAGCTTAAAGCTCCTTTCCTGATAACGACTGAAAAACTCTTCTTTTTCCAGCTCCAAGAGATGCCTCCCTGACACTTAAGACATGGCATCATGAGGCACTGTTGGCCAATGAAAGAGTAACTGGAAGACTGAGGAGTCAGCCTGTCCTGGAAGGGGTTGTATTCCCTGAAGGAGGAGCTTCATAGTGTGTGTGTGTGTGGGGGGGGTGCTGTTGGATCCTGGCCTGCAGTCGGAGGCTCGGATCTCCTCCATGCAACATAGCACCTTTGGTCAGCCACAGCTGATTCATGCCACAGTGATTCATGCTCTGATGACATAAAGGTTACATTACTTTAAGCACTTTATTGGGGCTGCCTTTAAAAACGGTTCTGAAAGTTCAGTTCATCAACCAGAGGAACTGGATCCCTCCAAAGTGCTGACTTCACCATAACCACAATGTCAGCAGCTAATAAAAGTCTCCCTCCCTATTTTTGGTCCCTTCTAAATGGACCTGCAAGCTAAGGTAAAGAAGGAAAAGAAAGAAAGAAAATAATAGAAGCTAAAAGAATAGAGAGAAAGGAACTGGACCAAGCCTTGTACGCTTACAGGCACAGGGCTCCCCTAAATGTATTGCTCTCCCTACTGCTAGTAAATTAACCATGAGTGATTACTCCATCAGGAAGTGGAGAGTTTTTCTGCAAAGACAGCCTACTTCAGGATGCAGCTGTAACCAGGCAACTGTCACTCCCCATCCTCCTTTCACTGCCTGCTCAACAGGAGAGATGCCTGCCTGCACCACAAAAAATCACAGGCTTTCCCTCAAGATACTACATTCCATGCACCAGTTCTTCTCCTGCTCTAAGACACAGACCTTGTACTACAGAGACTCCAGTGCAGTCTGATTTGAATAACTGTCTACTGACAACCAAAATACAGACCTACCAAGCTGCTTCAGGATTCTCAGGAGATGGCACTATGCCTGCTTCATGAGTATGAACAGACCAGCAAGTCCACAGTATATTATCTTTCTGTGTAGAGCTTAATTCAAAACCTGAATTATATTATTATTTTATTATTTGCATATCAAGCTATTGATGCGTTTTGCACTTTAGGGACTACAAAATGACAGATTCCTTCTCTGAGGTGCTTGCAATCTAAAAACTGACAGATGAGAAACAACGGAAGGAGATGGAGGCAGAAATAAATGGGAGTGGGGGAAGAGATGCATTCACTCCAGTCGCCCATGATTAGGCTCAGTCTCAGTAGGGAACAGCCGATGTGCCAAAGGCATCATAGAACAGATGGATTACAAAGGAAGGATTCAAAGCACATGAGAGAGGGGACATGCAAGTGTCCTGGGAGACAATTCCAGACATAAGAGGCAGCCAGGGCTAAAGAACAAAGCTATAGGAGGGAGCTGAACTTTGGATGACTGAAGGTGTTGGAGCTGAAGGAACAATGGTCATGGAGAAAGCCATATTGGAATATGAAAGCAGAGAGGAAGGGGGTCATGAGGCCATGGAAGGCTTTGAACATAAGCATGCATCTCTTTCCACTTTATAGCAAGTAGAAACTTGTACCCTCAGAAATATTTTTCACTTCACTGTTCAATCACCTTTCTAGAAAGAGGGGTTAAGTCATAAGAATTATTTTATAAAATTGGGGGAAGGGCTGTCCTGGCTATATTTCAACCTTCCTTGTAGGTTTCCTTGCTTCTCATTGAGTTTATGGAGCACATATTAAAAATGAAGTATCTTTAGCCATAACATACATGCCACAGATAGCCAGGAGTAACATTACGCCAAATTAACCTGCAGGAGAAGCAGCAAGCATTTCCAGCTGCTTCTTGTAGAATTCAATTGCTTTGAAATATATTAACAAAAATGATTTGCAATATCAAGGAGATAGGAAAGAGTATATTTAGTTGGGTTTCTTAGAAGAAGTCTGGGAAAGACTCCTTTCAAGTCAGTTGCTGCTGTTTAACTGGCAGCAAAGAAATGAAAATTTCTCTAGACAGGATAAAATTGTACTATGATAAATTGTTAAACTCTTTAAGAAAGGGTGTTATCTCAGCAAGGAACTAATCAGACCCATTTAAAATAATCTTAATATTTCCTAAACCAGAAATTCTTTCCATTTTCTTCCAGCCCATTGGGTCTGTTTCATCGGGAACCGGTGCAGGTCTCATCCCACTGAGGAACATCTGAAATCTGGATAATGTATGGGACCACGGAGAGCTCCCAGCTCTCTACAGCTGCCCATGAAAAGGAACAATAATGGTAGAAAAACAAGAAAAGGAAAAGAAAAAAGGCCAGAACAACTGATCTTGCATTATTTAGGTGGGGGGGGGGGGCTGTACTGCCTGTTGGAGAAGCGACAGCCGGCTAAGAGTCTAGTTACTGTAAATACTGCTGAAAGAGTAGTTTAGTCCACTTGTACCCTAGGGGAGCTATGGTGCATTCTCTAGTGTTAAGGGTTTATTGAATGTTTTCCTGGCAGTCCAGCCTACCCTCATGTTGTTTCTCTCTCTGCTGTGTCTTAGTGAGTGTTGGTGCTTGTGCTCTGAAGGCCCTTCTGTTCTATTAGAGGCCTTGCAGTCAGTTGTCTTTTCACAAAAATTCTGTTACAGGAAATTCATTGAAAGCAAACGCCAAAGCATGGAATGGATTATTTCCTGAACTCTGCCAACGCTGCTGAGGGGGCTGAAGGGAACTAGCTGAACCCTAGATATATGTTGGGGTATATGCAGACACACAGTATTCCAGTGGTCAGCAGGATCTTCAGTTGCATCCTCAGTGTATGAGAATACTTCATTTTGATGCACCAAGCCTTCCAACAGAAAATATGTGACAAACAAAAGTCAAAGTACCTTTGAGAACTGAAGTGAACTTGCAGATCCATAATTGCAACCAATGTAACTTGTCACCAGTGTTCCCTCTAAGCTGAGTTAGCGTGAGCTAGCTCACAGTTTTTTAGCCTCCAGCTCACACATTTTTGTCTTAGCTCAGGAAGGATAGCTCCAGAGAAACTAATTGATGCAGCAGCCAAATCGTTCACTCATAACTTTAATGCCAGCAGCTCACAAAGTAGGATTGTTGCTCACAAGACTCCACAGCTTAGAGGGAGTATTGCTTGTCACCTGTGCATGAGCATTTCTTTCAACATGATTAAACACTTCCTTTATTTATAAGTTGATTTTTATGTTCTGGAGTTAGAAATGCAGTCTCTATAGCTTCATCTATAACTTCTCTAGATACAGTCAGGAGGATAGCCATGTTGTTCTGAAGCAGCAAAGCAAAGTTTGAGCCCAATGGCACTTTTAAGACCAACAAAGTTTTATTCAAGGTATAAGCTTTTATGTGTATGTGCACTTCTTCAGATACAATGAAATGGAAGTTACCAGTCCATGGATATAGGTAGGGGGTGGGCAGCAAATTAGCATATGGCATAATGAAGGTATTTAACAGATGCAAGGACCAAACAGGAATAATAAGCTTAGATTACCATTTGTTTGGGTTTCATTATGGGGGAAAACATAGTGAAGGAAATACATATATCAAAATCAGTGATATTCCTCCCGCGCCTAGCGAGCGAGCCTGCCGTGTCTCCCCCCCATACTCTCGTCTCCTACCGTATTCACTCTATAACACGCGCACACTTTCCCGGCCACTTTTCTTTGAGAAAAAAGTGCGTGTTATAGACCGGAAAATACGGTATATGCATAGACTGGTAACTTCCATCTCAATGTATCTGAAGAAGTGTGTGCACACACACATTTTGTTGATCTTAAAGGTGCCACTGGAATTGAACTTTGTTCTTCTCTAGATATTTCCTTCTAGATATATTCTTAGATTTTCTTAATCACTGGAACAATCTAGCAGGCACCACAGCTATGAAAAAATTCATATTTTCAAAGGGATTGTGCAAGATTACCAAAGGCTGTGCCTGATAGCACTTGATGTTCCACTCTCCTCCTCTGTCCATTCTGATAAATGAGTGTAATATATACAAATCCATCTCCTAAAATCATTTATTCCACAGTAAAAATGGAGCCATAAGCAATTGTGATATAATTTGCATGACTTTTCATTCTTTCTGAAATGTACTATAAGCAGTGTAAAGGTTAGTATTAAAGCCTGCAGGTTTGTTTGAAAGCCAGTGAAAATATTCAACTGACATTTTATGCAATCTATATTGATAAAAATACAACATGCTATAGCATAGAACTCTGAGAGAGAGCACGAACAGTAACCTTAGTGCACTCTTCACTCACTTGCTGGTTTCTGTGCAGTTTTTGTCTCATTGCATGACATATTTCAATTATTTGTAGAAATTCTGGGCGTGGAATGGATACTTCCGATGCAGATTCCTCAGTGCTAAGAAAAGAGCTGTGTACAATGGTAGAACATTAGTACTATTACTGTAGATCGGCAAAAAGACAAATCAGTGGGTTCTAGATCAAATCAAGCCTGAACACTCACTAGAAGCTAAAATGACTAAACTGAGGCTTTCATACTTTAGTCATATTATGAGAAGACAAGAGTCACTGGAATAATGCTGTGAAAAATTGAAGGCTGTTGAAGATTACATGAGTTACTTTAGCCAAAAACAAAGACTACTGTACAGCACTAGTACACACTACTAGGGATCCCACTCCCGACCTTTGATGGGGCACCATTAATGCCAGCATCGGAGGCTAGGAGCCTCGGAGTGCTCCTGGATGCCTCCTTAATGATGGAGGCCCAGGTAGCAGCCACTGCCAAGTCAGCCTTTTTGGCTGATAGAGCAGTTGGCTCCCTTCCTCAAACACAACAACCTTGCAACAGTATGTTTTGATATCGCTCGTATGCCCGGATTCCAGTCATTTTGGGTCTCTCTTGGCTGAAAACCCACAATTCACAAGTGGATTAGATCCACCAAGAACTCCAGTTTCCTGTCGTCCCACTTCCTTCAACCCTGTCTTCCACCCTGCCAGAACTAGTGTCTCCTGTCCTCCCACCCACATCACTCCTGTCATCCAGCCAGCCACAGTTATCGCTGCCAGTTTCACCCCCAGCAACTCCGTCTCCCACCATGATCGTATCCACTGCAGAATCATCATCCCTGCTTCCTGTTCCCTATCAAAACATCACGGATGTCTTCAAAGAAAAGGGAGCGGATCAACTGCCTCCACACAGGTCAAATGACTGTGCTATTGATTTGATCCCAGATGCTCCCCTACCCGTTGGCCGGCTGTACCCCATGGCTGAACCAGAACTCACAGCTCTATGGGAGTTTTTAGAAAAAAACCTGGCACGGGGATTTATCCGGCCTTTCACATCCCTGCTCTCAGCTCCAGTATTATTTGTCAAAAAGAAGACCAGTGACCTACATCTCTGCAATGACTATAGGGCCTTGAATAAGATCACCATTCGAGACCGGTACCCATTACCATCGATCCCCGAACTATTGGATCACCTCAAAGAGCACAGGTCTATACAAATTTAGATCTTCGTGGAGCCTATAATCTGGCACGCATCAAACCAGGTGACGAGTAGAAAACAGCTTTTGGTACCAGATATGGACAATATGAATATCTAGTGATGCCATTTGGTTTAACCAATGCCCCAGTTATTTTTCAACGGCTCATGAATGACATCTTTCGTGACCTATTAGACCACTTCGTTATTATTGACTTAGATGATATCCTTGTGTACTCCAACTCCATGACCCAACATGTGGAGCATGTGTGTCAGGTTCTCCAACGCCTTCGTACCTATGGCCTATACGCCAAGCTAGAAAAATGTGCTTTCCCCATTAAGACACTGGCTTGGATCTTATGCACTGCAAGTGAAAAGCTCTTGCAGACCTTTCCTGCATCCCCCCCACTCCTGTGACAAACAAATTCTCGATGCTAAAGTTCACATGTCTCTCATAGACACAGGTGCCATATAGTGGGAAGGGGTAATGAGAAGAAATCACCCCCACCTTCCTCTTCTGCTGGCAGAGGAAATGCAGCAGAGAAAACTTTCTATTTACCAAGAGGGCAACTTTACTACATTGCCTCTCCTTATGCCATGCCAAGCCAAGAAGCATCTCCCATGCCATGCCAAGAAGCATTTCCCCCCAAAAGTCCACATGACCTCACTCCAGCATAAACTTTTCTGCTGCAGATCTATAGGGGACTCCAAGGGGAGAGAGAGGAAAGATGTGCAATGTAAAATGCCTTCCACTTCCACTCAGGATCCAAAGCAGTGATTCTTAAACAGTCGAAAGACCATGAGTAACCTCTGAGAACACAATTCAAGTAAGAGGAAAAGACCTCAGACGTTTCTGTGACATTTTCACCACATACTGAAAAGACATGTTGCTTTTTCAGCATAAATTTTAAAATTCAAACTAGAAAGCCTCATGCCTCTTCAGTAGTACAGATGGTTATAGATCTCCCCTGTCATATACATGAGTCTCCTTCAACAGATGTAGGCTGATTTGCTAGATTATATCCATTGATGGCAAATGCAGAATACATTTAAATGGAAACTTTAAAGTAGAAAGTTTACTTCATTATAATAAAGTAAAAAGATATAATGATATATTTTTCAAGGTATACTTTTTCAAGCAAAAAGATATAATGAAGATCAAGCTAACCAAAATAAGTAGTTCTTAATATAATATATTGATTTATTACTTTAAGGTTTTTACAAAAAAGGAACTGACAAATCTATATTTAAATTCTTATTTATGGATTTATGCAGTTTCTCACATGCATTCTAACTCTTTAACTCTTCATAATACCTGCTGGAGGTGGTAATGGGCTGGGCACTGGAGTACCCAAGGCTACTGGTCTTGGTAGACTTCAATGTCCATGATGACAATGCGGCTTCCTCACATGCCAGGGACCTAAATGTCATCTTTGGCAGCACTGGGATTTTCCCAATTTGTTTCAGCTCCCACACATCAAGCAGGCCACACTGGATCTTATTTTTGGGGTGGGGATAGGAGTGGAACTGATGGCCACGGAGGCAGTGCCATGGTCAGACCACTTTGCCCTGAAGGCTTGGTTGAATACCCCAATCCCTTCCTGTTTAGGCAACGAGCTAATTTACGTTTGTCTGTGGAGACTAATGGATCCTATTGGCTTCTAGATTGCTCTGTGGGATCTGATGCCCCCTGGCGATTCGTTGGATGAGCTGGTAGAGGACTGGCATAGCCATCTTTCGGAAGCCATCAACGAAATTGCTCCCTGGCGCCCTCTTTGCTCCTGCTCCAAACAAGCTCTGTGGTATACTCTGGAGATTCGGAGGATGAAGGAGGAGCTAAGACAACTAGAGCGAGGGTGGTGGCATACTCGTGACAAAGCTGCAAGAACATCTTTTAAGATGCTTATGAAAGCCTATGAGATGGCAGTGAAGGCTGCTAAGAAGGAATTCTATGTGGGCCTCCATTGTGTCTGGTAGCTCTCGCCCAGCCCAATTGTTAATTAGGACATTAACTTCCCTACCACAAGGAAAGCAAAATGATAAGGAACTGGCTATTGGTTGTGAGGCATTTACAAAGCTACTTTATGGATAAAGTCTTGTCACTCCACCAGGACCTCCCTGCCATGGTTGAAACAGTATGTGAAATGGAAGCCCCTTGGCCATCCTCTGGTCCAGCGTTGGACCAATTCAGCTGACTCTCCCAGGAAGAGGTTGACCAGACCCTGGCAGCTGTGAAGCCCACCACCTGCCTCCTAGATCCATGCCCATCTTGGGCTTGTTAAATCTTGTAGAGACAGAATTCTCGCTTCCCTGGGAGATATTATCAACTTGTCCTTATCATCAGGGATGTTCCCAGGGTGCCTTAAAGAGGTGGTGGTGTGAACGCTCTAAAAAAAACCCCGTCTTTGGACCCTATGGTCCTGGCCAGCTACTGCCCGGTACTGAACCTTCCGTTCCTGGGTAAAGTAGTTGAAAGAGCAGTTGCTGAACAGCTCTAGGTGTTCTTGGGATGACTCCTCTATCCTGGATACATTTCAGTCTGGCTTCTGCCTGGGCTACAGGACAGAGACTCTGCTGGTCGGGCTTCTGCCTGGGCTACAGGACAGAGACTGTGCTGGTCGCCTCACAGATGACCTCTGGAGACACCTGGATAGAGGCAGGTCAGTGCTGCTGGTGCTACTCGATCTAACAGCAGAGTGTGACACAGTCGGTTATGCTTTTCTGACCCACTGCCTTGCCGATGTGGGGCTATGGGCAACTGCCTTGCAGTGGCTGTCTTCCTTTCTTCATGGTTGGGGACAGAGGGTGGCACTTGGGGAAATGGTCTTGCCATATTACCCTATGGCATGTGGCATTATGCAAGGGGCGATCCTCTCCCCGATGTTATTTAACATCTACATACGCCCCCTTGCCCAGCTGGGGGGTTGGGCTGGGTTGTCACCAGTACACTGATGTCACCCAATTTTATCTACTGATGGCCGGACCACACCCCAAATGTTTTGGCTGATTGGTTGCAACAGAGCTGGCTGAAATTTAATCCAGCTAAGACGGAGGTCCTGTTCCTTAGTTGTGGGGGATGGGTTCGGGAATCAGACTCCCAGCCCTTCGTGGGGCACCAGTGACTCCGGCGCCAACAGTGAGGAGTTCAGGAGTGACCCAGGATGCCTCCCTTTCTATGGAGGCCTAGATCACTAATGTTGCCAGGTCAGCCTTTTACCATCTTCGGCTGGTCAGACAACTGGTTCCCTACCTCTCCTCCTGCAACTTGGCAACAGTGGCCCACACAACGGTCACTTCCAGGCCTGACTACTGCAACTCGCTCTATGCAGGCCTACCCTTAAATCTGATCCAGAAGCTTCATTTGGTACAAAATGCAGCAGTGTGCCTGCTGAGTGGGGCAGCTGTACAGGCACACATTCAGCCAGTGTTGCCAGTTGAGTACCAAGTCAGGTTTAAGGCTATGGGGACCATCTCTCCCCATATGTGCCCCAAAGAGCCTTGCACTCTTTAGACCAGCACCATCGGGTAGTCTCCAGCCCAAAAGATTTCCACCCTCCCTCGACCAGGGCCAGGGCCTTTTCATCCCCGGCCCCAGCCTGGTGGAACACGCTCCTGGTTGAGATCAGAGCCCTGCAAAACGTGTTGCAATTCCACAGGATCTGTAAAACAGAGCTATTCCGCCAGGCCTTTGGTTGAGGCAGCGGATGTCAAATAACACTGGCCTCCCCTGTTTCAAGCGCTCCATGACACCAGTTAGATCAATTAATGCCAGGAGTGACTGATTATTCCATCAAGCGATCCACCACCATTTCCTGGCATAAGCGTAGCGTACATCGGAACTGAAAGCAATGGCCAAGCTGCTAATAGTTTGGTGTAGTGGTTAAGTGTGCGGACTCTAATCTGGGAGAACCGGGCTTGATTTCCCACTCCTCCACTTGCACCTGCTGATGTGACCTTGGGTCAGTCATAAGCTCTGGCACAGCTGTCCTTGAAAAAGAGCAGTTTGTGTCAGAGTTCTCTCAGCCCCACCCACCTCACAGGGTGTCTGTTGTGGGGAGGGGAAGGAAAAGGAGTTTGTCAGCCACTCTGAGACACCTTTGGGTAGTGAAGGGCGGGGTATAAATCCAATCTCTTCTTCTTCTAAATGAGTTAATTAACTTTAATTTTAATCTCGTTGGAGCCTGGGTTTTATGATATAATGTTTTTATTGAACTGCTTTACTGTTTTATGATGATGTAAGCTGCCCAGAGTCCACTTCATGGGGTAGCGTGGGGTATAAATCTAAAAATAAATAAATACATTTGAATGCTGATCACTAAATAGGTCAAAAGGGTTGTATGGTCACCTCTAATTCTCTTCCAGACACTGGATAAAATTAGGAAGGGGAGGGGGGAAAAGAGGCATGTGCACTGAACAGTCACCACAGCATATCAAGCTTCCTTAGTTCAGAAGGTCTTTCTTGGTTCAAAATACAAAGTTTTAGAGTGCAGTGAGAGAGACTGATCATGGTTTTTGTTCTTTCAGACTAAAACAGCTACTGAGACTGATACATGAATTTACTTTTCAGGGCGAAAAGGGCACGCATAATCCTCTAACACTCGACACAGCACACAAGGTGGTCATCATTTTTTCGAGGATCAATTTCATTCAAAAACAACAAAGCTCAAGTGTCTCTCCACAGCTTACCTAAGCTTGTCAGTAAAACCTTCTAAAGAAGTGTTGAACTCCAGCAAAACAGCAGCTCGAGAACTTAATCCTTCTGTAAGCAGCACCACCTGTGAAATATTATATACAAAATGATTCCTAAAAACATCTCAGTTTTTCTTTTCTCTTTGTGCAAATACATTCTTTTAATAATCAAAATACACTCACCCAGCATCATGGGGGGGGGAGGGATGGGGAGAAGCTACAGACTCAAATGGAAGCTGTGTGACAACTACATAGCAGGGAAGAAATCATTAATATTTGTATTTGCTCTATATATATGCTATCCAAATAATTGCCCTTTGTGACTGTAGATGTTATCCATCTTTCTGTGCCTATCTTTTACAATATTTCTATTCCTTCCTGTAACTATTTTTCCAATGTCTACATCCTCATCCTTTTATGTATTCCTGACAGTATCTATGTCCGTCTCCTAGGCTGCCAATAGCTGAGAAAACATACTTCCTACCCCTCTTCCTTCTCGTCCTCCCTCACTGAGATATAATGAACTGAAGTGTGGTCTCTGCCAGCCATCTCTTACAGGCATGCATCCCTTGTGAAGCGTAGATGATGAAGTGCAACACAAATGAGGAAACTTGCAATGAGACACTGTAAAGTCACCCAATCCATTTTAGTGAGTATTATGAAAGCAGGAGGAAGAGAAACTTTGTAGCACATGATCTCCATAATTTTTTAGCCTCAGTAGTTCATGGGGGGGGTCACAACATGGCAGGTCGTTAACTGAAGATCATCCAGTTCAATATCCTTCTTATGGTTGTTTTCACAATAGATTTTCCTATGCCAGAAGGGAAGCAGTGCACAATCCTCCAGATTAGAGCATGCCCCAGGAAAGTCTGAAGGACCAAAACAAACCTTTATAGTCAGGGACCTACCTTTCCCCACATGTTCCCCAGCGAGCACTACGGTCAGGGTCTCAAAATCGCTTGGCCCTCTCTGGCCCTAAGAATGCCAGGCTGGCATCGACCAGGGCCAGGGCCCTTTCAGTGGTGGCTCCAACCTGGTGAAATGAGCTTCCGGAAGAGATAAGGGCCCTGCGGGACCTTTTACAGATCCACAGGGCCTGTAAAATGGAGCTCTTCCACCAGGCTTTTAGGTAAGGAGCCGCACTTTACTATCTAAGGCCCTGTGCCAATATCGTCATCCAGCCTCAGCTTGCCGACAGGGAAATCTACCACTGACTGTATGTTTATTATGTACTCTGCTGCTATTGCACCACCATCGCCATACAAACTGTTTTTAGTAACTATGTTGTGTTTTATGCTGACATTTATATTGTTGTTTTATCTGTTGCTATTTTTATGTAAGCCGCCCTGAGCCTGCCTTGGAGGGGAGGGAGGGGTACAAATCAAATAAGTAAATAATAAATAAATAAACCATATCATAACAGACATATGGAGGTCTGGAGAGTTCTGGAAAGAGGCCACAGCCCTCTACTAGGCAACAAACTGCTGTCTAGAGTAGACAATAGTTCCTTAAATGCAACTCTCTTTTATAATTGTTGACAATTATAAAAGCACATGCTTATTTCTTATTTAATTTTCACAGTTTTTAGCCATTCTGGGCTATGGCTTCTGTCCATCCACTTCAACCAAACTGTCAATAGTAATGGATAACTAAAATGGAGCTCTTCCACCAGGCTTTTAGGTAAGGAGCCGCACTTTACTATCTAAGGCCCTGTGCCAATATCGTCATCCAGCCTCAGCTTGCCGACAGGGAAATCTACCACTGACTGTATGTTTATTATGTACTCTGCTGCTATTGCACCACCATCGCCATACAAACTGTTTTTAGTAACTATGTTGTGTTTTATGCTGACATTTATATTGTTGTTTTATCTGTTGCTGTTTTTATGTAAGCCGCCCTGAGCCTGCCTTATCCCACTCTCCTCAGGCTCCATCCCCAAAATCCCCAGGTATTTCCCGATCCAGGGCTAGCAACCCTAATAACAGCATGGGGAGGAGCAACATGCAATGAGCCATATAGACCCAGGAACTCATAACTAAATACTGACTTTTGAACAAGTTTTGCTTTCACGTGCCCACACACTGACAACTTCCAAAGAGGCTTTCACATAAAATTCAACTCAGGCTTGGGGAGTGGGGGGTGGGGAAACCATGTTACCTGTCTTTCCAGTTGTAGTATTTGAGCCTTCAAAAGATTGACACGTCTTTCATCAAAACATTCATTCTTCCCTTCTTCTATAAGCTGTTCATATTGGCTTCTAAGAATAAAACACACCTCTTTATAAAAAGAGAATGCTATATTGATCTGTAGTAACTACATTTTTTGGAACTATTAGAAGTGACACTGAAATCAGAAAAGGGCATTCATCATCTCCTTTCTTTAACCAATCAATCTAAAACCCCTCTATTTTTCTGAGAAATGGTGTCTGATCTTGTTCCTTCTGTTCTACTATAAATAAACCTTTGCCTTGCAAAGAATTTTCCTTAAGAACCTGCTAATTCCTCACTATCTACTTATTCAAAGTACATTTGAACATACACATACTAATGATGCCTCCAATGTGTCTTCCCCTATGAGAATATGAAGCATGAATTTCAAGATTCAAACAGATTTCTAATGTTATATGCGAGCAGAGGAACAGATTTCAGTTCTGTAAATTTCTGTCATAACTTTTCTAGAATCAATGTACCTTAAATCTTCTAACTCATGCTTTAATCTTATATTTTCTTCCAGGAGCTTCTGAAAAACAAATTCAAAAGTAAGATGATTTAATGAAGTATTAGAACATCTGAAGTTCATTTTAACAGTTTCAGATATAAGGTATATAAAGCCTGTGTTAAATTAGATGCCTCCTGCAGCAAGTACTTCAAGTCCCCCCACTTGTATGTTTAGCCAACAGCAAAGTTGGCAAAATCTGAGGTTACTTAAATTTGGAAACTGGACCCATGAAGGGCAAAGACAGATCTTTCTACAAACCTGAAAAGCGCCCGAGGTTTGCAGAAAAATCTGAAATCTAAAATAAATAAATACATGGTTGAGGTTTTTTTACAAAAATAAAAAATGTGCAAACTCAAATAAAAATAGAGATATCAGTACTTGCACATTTGATAAATAGTATATCGTTATGTTGCTGTTAAACTGTCTGTTGAGCTGTATCAATATTGAACACAATAGTATCTAAGTGATGCCCAAGTGGATACTGTTTCCAGTCTGTAGCTCCTTAAACTCCACAATAATATCTGCCGAGACACCTACGGGGGCCATTTTTAGTTATATAACAACAATTTGTATTTAGCATTACTGACATTTTCCCAGTCAAATTTGTCTATATTAATCTTGTCCAATAAGGGATACCAAGCATGAAGTGGGCTCATCAATTCACATTCTGTTTGGATTTCTGAATGGAACGTATTAAAATTCTCCAACAGGAATAAGTCCCACACCTTATGAAGCCAGTGCTGAATACTTGGAGGACTCGGGTCTTTCCAGTGCTTGGCAATCACTATCTTTGCCGCCGTGAGTAGAGTACCCACCAATTTTCTACTAGTATATGAGCGTCGTTTTCACTGATGAGGTAAGTTCGTCCAATTTTTGATTTATCGGGTCAATTGCGAGCTTAAGCTGCGCGAATTCCTTCCTTAATTGCTCGACATCACAACTCAAAGTTTTTATCTTGCTTTTTATTTCTTTTATTTCTGTTAATGCCTGTGCAATCGGAACCTGATAACTTTGGTCTAGTTTTCCTCCCCCCACCTCCATTTCTTCAAGCAAAGAAGTCCCTTGGTCTGATTATTCTGAGTCAATAGTGCCTTTCCTCAGCGGTTTATAAGGTGGGTTTCTAGCTCCTTTTTCCCCCCTGGTCCTTCCCATACCTGACATTGTAAGTTTTAACAAAATTACCTTGTTTGTTGAGGAGCTAAGTGTTATTTTCCATTGGGGATAGCAGGAGAGTGGTACAGCTGCAGCTGATGGGAAGGACAGCCACCACACACACCCACATTTATTTTTAAATTCTCTTATTTCCTGTTGAAATTGTGTTTATGTTTATGAATTTCAATGGCTTCCCTGTGTAATCTGACATGGTAACTGGAAGTGTTGTCCAGCCTTTCAGTGTCTTGGAACAAAATACTGTGTCCTGTTTCAGCTAGGCTATGTTCAGGCAATGCTGATTTTTCAGGTTGGCCAAGTCTGCAGTGTATTTCATGTTCTTTTATTCTTGTCTGAATGCTACGCTGTGTGGTCCCAATGTAAACTTGTCCACAACTGCATGGTATGCGGTATACTCCTGCAGAAGTGAGGGGTTCTCTTCTGTCTTTTGCCGATCGTAGCATCTGTTGTATTTTTCTGGTGTGTCTAAATACTCTTTGTAGGTTGTGTTTTTTCATAAGTTTTCCCATCTGATCAGTGATTCATTTGATATATGGCAAAAACACTTTTCCTGTGGGATGCTGTTTTATCTCAGTTGTTTGTTTTACCTTTGGTTTAATTGCTCTTCTGATTTTATTCTTGGAGTAGCCATTTGCTTGAAGTGCATGATTTAGATGATTTAGTTCATCATTGAGAAAGTGCAGTTCACATATCCGTCTTGCACAGTCTACTAATGTTTTGATTATGCCTCTTATTTGCCAAGGGAGTTTTTCTGTAAATAACGGTCCATGTGAGTTGGTTTTCTGTAGACCTTGTGACCTAATTGAAGGTTAGTTTTGTGGATGACCATGATATCTAGAATGGGAGTTTACCTTCGACTTCTTTTTCCATGGTGAACAAAATGGTCATAATACCATCACTGGCAAAAACTTCACCATCACTTGTAATAACACTAGCAACAACTGGGGTTGTAAACAACAGTCCAGTTTCTGCCACCTCTACAGATTTTGTTTGTTAATAATTCTACTGTCCACCTGTTCCAAAAATACTGAATTAACACAGTTCTACTCCCAGGGTGCCATCCTCACACACTATTTGCTTGCTTTTCCAGGCATACTGGTTTACAAATTATAACTAATACAGACACTTGCATGAAAGTCAAACCTACATTTTTTCAAGCTGAAGCAAAAAAAGATTTAGTTGAACATTTAAATGCAGTAGTACCAGCAGTCTCACATTTTCTACCACAGCCCACTTGTGAAACCTCAGAACAACGGAAATACACCCCTTTCTTTCTCCATTTTGTTTTTCAAATACACACATGCCAGAAAAATAACCCAGGTTAGCCTGATCTCATCAGACCTCAGAAGCTAAGTAGAGTTGGCCCTGGCCCATATTTGGATGGGAGACCTCTGAGAAATACCAAGGTTGTGATGCTGAGGCAGAAAATGACAAACGACTGCCGAACATCTCTTGCCTTGAAAACCCTATGGGGTTGCCACAAGTCAGCTCTGACTTGACGGCACTTTCTGCCACCACCAGAAAAACAAATACCAGCTATTACACACAGTCCTACTCTACATATTTGTAAAAAAATAACTATTTAAAGGTTCACCTTGCATTACCAGTAGAAAAAGCCCTAAATAAGAAAGATTTGTAGTGCAATCTTATGCATGTCTACTCCAAAGTCAGTCTCACCATCTGTCATGGGACTCACTCCCAAGTAAATGTATGAAGGATACTAAGCATGCACACAAGGAAATAAGGCCCACTGAGCTAAAGTCAACTTGCTTTGTTTTGTACCTAGATGCAAAGGCTTGCGGGGGGGGGGAGATTCAGGAAAAAGGCATTATAGCCCACCCCCTGCACTTTGTGGGGGAAAGACTAAAAAAATCCTATGAAATATTTTCTATTTTGGAAGGAGTAAAAGGCCTTTTAAAGTTTCATTCACTTAGCATGAAAAAATAATGCAAGACAATCCATAGCATTAGAGAATGATAACTCCTGTCATATGTCTAATTGTGAATAACGGCCCAAGAATGGGGATCGATACATCTGAATAATGAGGCCATGCTCAGGAGATTGGGAGGGTCTACAAATCTCCGGCAGCCCCAGGATTGCACAAAAATCTACACAGTGAAGAAACGATAAGGGGAATTAATTTTTTCCCACACTGGAGAATCCCACCCAAAATCTTGATCATCGATGGCATGAGCACTAGCATCCCCAATAGAGAAGGAAAGTGTCAATAGAGAGGCCCAAACAAAAGAAGAAGGAAGGGAAGGGAAGTTCAGCTGGGAGGGTGCCGAAGAAGCAAGAGAAGGCAGTGGAAGTAGAAAAGGATGGAGAGAATGGGTGGGGCAGGGAACAAAACGGACGGAAAATCTTGTGATCCCTTCTGGGAATCCCATGGGTTCCTGCTTGTGTATACTATAAACATATACAACATAATTTCAGGGATATGTTAAAGTCTGAATAATTTTGACAACAATGAATATGGGGCAATAGACTTCCTCAACATGCTGCCCATTAGTACTTCCTCCGGCACCCACTGAACTTTTCAGAAACTGGATGGGACCACTTTGTAAAACATGCTTGTTATTGGCTACCCTCATTCAAATGAAAGGGAGCTTGGTGTATGTAACAGCAGCAGCAGCAGCAGCAGCCACTGGTGGATCTGGAGGACTAGTAAGCATCCAGGTTTGCGTTTCCTCCTCAGGCTTCCCTTCTCTTTCTCCCTTCCTTCCCCCAGTCTTCCCTACTTTTCTAAAAATCCAGTCCCCTTTCATTCTTTTTCAAAAAGTGAGGAGGGAAATATTGTGTTTGGGTCCGCCTCATGTGGCAACCCCTTTCAGTTTGGCTCCAGGTTGGGGTTTGGAGCAGAGACTGCTTTAGTTGCCTTTGCTGACAACCTCTATCAAGAACTAGACAGGGGAATGTGACTGTTAGTTCTGCTGGATCTCTCAGTGGCCTTCAATACTATCGCCCATAATATCCTACTTAGCTGCTGTTCTCAGCACTGGGACTAAGGGGCACCATGTTACGTTGGCCTATGGGGTCCGCAAGCTTTGATCATATAACCCATGCTATTTAGTATCTCCATAAAGCCACTGGGAGAGGTCATCAGGAGATATAGGCTGCAGAGTTACCAATATGTAGCTGATACCAGCTCTACCTTTCATTTCCACCTTATTCTGAGGATGCTACTGATGTTCTGAACCAGTGCTTGGAATCAGCAATGGGGTGGTTGAGGGTGAACAAGCTGAAGGGCAGACCTGGGCTTGAGATCTCTACTATCTTGGATGGGGTTATACTCCCCTTGAAAAGCCAGGTTCACAGCTTGGGAGTGCTGCTTGACACAACAGTCACCTTAGAAAAATCAGGTGGCTTGGAGTGCTTTTCCCCAGCTTTGCCTGGTGCATCAGCTGCATCTGTTCCTGGTTCAGTAAGCTCTAGCCACAGTTATCCATGCCTTGGTTACATCTAGACTGGACTGTTGCAATGCTCTCTACTTGAGACTCGCCTTGAAGAGTATTCAGAAGCTGCAGCTAGCGCAGAATGCTGTGGCTAGACTGCTGGCTGGGGCCAGGTATTGGGAACATGTGACCCTGATACCACAGTGATTACACTGGCTACTGATCTGCCTCTGAGTCCAATTCAAAATGTTGGTTTTGTCTTTTAAAACCCTACATGGCTTGGGGCCAAGGTATCTGAAGGACCATCTTCTCCCATACATTCCTGCCCAGAAATTAAGATCACATGGAGACACCCTCCTGACTGTCCCAAAGATCAAAGAAACTCATCTGGTGGGCACATATGAGAGGGCCTTTTCTATGGCAGCCCCAGAATGATTGAACAACTTCCCCCGGGGAAGTGCACCTGGCCCCCTCACTTTTGATCTTCAGGCAGCAGTTGAACACAGTTAAAAAAAAAAAGACTGCATTTGACGAATTTAGTTTTTATTTATTGGCAGTCTGAATTGAGATTTCAAATTGTGTTTTAATGTGTTTTTACAGTCATTTTATTTACATTGTTAGCCACCTAAAGTTCAACAATGTAGAAAGGTTGCTAATAAATGTTTTAAATAAATAAATAAATATGTCTCCAAGAAGTGAACAATTCCAAAACTTGGTTCAGCATAAAGCACCACCTTTCCCTGCCACAGAAGGCTATATTGCCATGTTTCAGAAGATGTCAGGAGAATACGAGCTTGAACAGAAAACAGAAATGTCCCTGTTTGCTGGTGACTACCCTAGCATGCATCTTGGCCAAAGTTCCCCCCCTTTTTTGCTCATTATGGTAATAGCTGCATTTTAGAAAGGACTGCATTAGTTTCCTTTAGCAGGAGCTGAGTAGGCACTCCTTCACTGAGGTTTGCATCTATTGTACATTTATGAACGCGAACACAAATGCCATTGATCCCAGCAGGAAAACTTACAGGCGTGACACATTCAGTGCCAAATGAAGGGCTCTAATTAGTGAATAGTTCCGGTCTGACAGAAAAGGCCTTAACCTTCCGCAGGGAATAATGAGCTAGGCAATGTCTGAAGCACCAAAGAAAGTTTCTGAGAAAAAGCATGGCACTAAGGACTGCTTTAAATGTGCTAAAATGTCAGACACAGGTGACCGAACAGTGAACTGTATACTTGGCAATGAAAAGCAAAATGCTTGCCATAGTCTAGCATTTGTTTTCTCTTTCATATCTCAATTTGGGACTAAATTTGATAGGCCCCATTATTTGGCTGTTATTTAAAACAAAACTGGGAGATTTTTAACAGGCACAATTAACTCTCATAACAGAATTACAAACAATTAATAAAAACAATTTTTAAACAAAATTTCAGTCCAAGAAGGGGCTGGAACAAAAAGCCAACCAATTCTTAACCGTCTCCTCCAAGCTGGGGGCGGGAAGAGATCCAGGGTTTGCTATTTCTTCGTGAACACAACCCAAGAGTATTCATTTGTCCCTGCTCCCGTCAGTGATCACTATAGCACATTTCATAACGTAACAGCCCTGATCTGGATGGCCCAGGCTAGCCTGATCTCCTCAGATCTCAGAAGCTAAGCAGGGTCAGCCCTGGTTAGTATTTCTGGGTTCTGGGTTCACTATGCAGAGGAAGGCAATGGCAAACCACCTTAATTAGTCTCTTTCCTTAAAATCCCTGTGGCATTGCCATGAGTTAGCTGCGACTTGATGGTATTTGACATACCTGATAAATATACAATTTTAAAAAGAATGTATATGGAACTATTTCATTACAATGGACGGAATCTTTTGGGGGCTTCCAAGAGAAATGGCAATATGCAGGGGGGGGGGTCTTTAAAAATGACCATCTGAAGCAGATTGAAGCATTTCAACAAATATGATTATTACTTTAGTCTCCAGTTTTCAGGCCATGATAAATCAGCCTCCACCAATGCTTTCCCCAACTGGAATAATCCGTGAAGTAACAGAAACCAGCAAGTTTATAGAGGCAGCATTGATTTGTAGATTAATAACTCAGATACAGATTTCACTCAAAATGGATGTGTTCAATAATGAGACAGCCTGGGACTTTCTCACAATGGCCACAAACAGGAGGTAATATAGACAGTGACACATCTGTCAATCTTGGTTCAAAGATTTAAAAAGGCATTCCGCTCTCCCAGGGACAATTTCACTTTCAGGGGAAATAACAGTATTTCTAGAGGCTGAAAGCTACCATTCAATGTTTTATCAGTCTTGGATTTTTATACGTGGTATCATTGTCCTTGACTAGGTGTTAAGTGCTTGTGGTAACTGTGAAGCTCACACTATTTTGTAGTAACTTATTCAAAATTTTGAGTCATTATTACAAAAACTTATCTTTGGGATCGTATTATGCAACAAAATACATTTGAATGGAACATAAACCAGCTATGTACCCTTACAATTCTACGGCACAAACTTAATTACAGAAACTAGCCCATAGTGTAATGAAAACACAAGCTTCTGGACCCTGGACCACAGACTAGGAAATAGAGCTGCATCCAAAAATACAGAGCTTATTAGTTTCTAGTCTAGATGCTTAATGAAATGGAGAAAATGGTTAAGTCACCCTTGCTTTAAAGCAGAATAATTCAATGCCCCTGCTTTTTTGAAAAAGAAAATACCACATTCTTTAAACCCTGGCCTCTCATTCTAAACTTGCTAATGTTATGAATAAAGCTTTACAACATCTCATTTTTTATCCATAAATGCCACTGTTTTAAAAATATGAGCACAATCCATTCTTCTTTACAGCACAAATCAGATTTGATTGCTTTGGTCATGCTTTTATCATTTCTCAGTGAACTCTTAAGGAGTGAACTATTGCCCTCTAGAGGAATATTTTGCAAAACAAGCATCCACTGCAGAATTTTCTAAATCGTTCCCTCTTTTACAGCAGTTATTCACAACCTTTAAGAATAGTTCACACGACAATTGCAAAACTTTTTCAAATATTGGAAACAGTAAACAAAAATCTATTTTTCAATTGTCTGTTGGGGGTCAAATGTTGAGACTGCAGGTACATTCAACATAAAAAGGTAAAGGTTCCCTTGCTCAAAAGCCAGTCGAATCCGACTCTAGGGTTGCGGTGCTCATCTCCGTTTCAAAGCCGAAGAGCCAGCGCTGTCCGAAGACGTTTCCGTGGTCATGTGGCCGGCATGACTAAACACCAAGGCGTACATTCAACATACTATGCTTTTAATTTGATTTCCTGGAACAAAAATGTCTGAAGGGCAGATGGATGGGAAAAAATCAGAAGAAGGAAAATTCTGTTCTTCCATGAAAATTCAATTATGGCAAATATTTAATTTGTGGTATAAACTGTGAACATATTTAAAAGTCCATGCAAATGCATGCATACTCAAGTATATGTAATTCTGCTTTTCTAGTAGATATCTGATGAAGAATGTAGAATCTGACAGATCAATAAGTCTAGATTCAAATATCAAATACCACTGTTGTAAGAAATCAAGAATCTAAATCTAAAGCAAAAAAATACGCCTAGAAAATCAAAATATCATATAGAGGTGGAGAATGTTGTCAAGTCACAGCCAACTTAGAGCAATCCTGTAGGGTTTTCAAGGCAAGAGACATTCAGAGGTGGTTTGTCATTGCCTGCCTCTGCATACTGACCCTGGACTTCCTTGGTAGTCTCCCATCCAAGCATGAACCATGGCCAACTCTGTTTAGCTTCTGAGAGTGACAAGATCATGCTAGCCTGGGTTATCCAAGTCAGGGCAAAAAAGAAACATCAACATCATTTTTTTATTTTATTTATTTATTATTCGCATTTTTATCCCGCCCTCCCCGGAGGCTCAGGGCGGCTAACAAGGCATGTCGCCACATAAAATAGAAAACAGCCACACCCAACAGCAGGAACGCATTAGGATTGGCTACATTAGGGGTGTGTGGCCTAACATGCAAAGGAGTTCCTGCTACAAAAAAGCCCTGGGTTTTGACAACAAACAAGGTAAACAGAATAACAAGCAAAAGGTGGGTATGGCTGGATAACCACACTTCTGGTAACATGGGGGTGCGGCCTAATGTGCTAATGAGCTGTGCTGTCAGGGGTGTGGCCCAACATGCTAATGAGTTCCTGCTGTTGGGTGTGGCCTATTATGCTAATTAGTTCCTGCTGGGCTTTTTCTACAAAAAGAGCCCTGAACATCATATATAAAAAAAGATGATTTACTCGCAGTTCAAGGCAAATTGAGGTATCTCCTATACAGTAGTGAAACAGCCTTAATGAAATGTATGTTCCAGCTGATGCCTTGGTGGGAGAAATCAAGGTTCTTTTTCACATATGCAATCAGACATATTCCATAAAGATGATGCAGGAGATACATAATTCTCAAATAACTTACTAAATATCTTCAGAGATGTGACTTCTGAGCCATTTATTATCTAGTTACTTCATTCTGCGGTGAAACTGTGGCCTAGTGTAGAAGTTTATATTAATACTGGCTTAAATTAAGTCACTGAAAGAGACACAACTTCACATACTACATACGGGGGAGGGGGGGAAATCACATTGACCTGGAACGGTTTAAAACACAGGCAAGAAGCTGCAACCTTTAGGCAGCAATCCTGTGGCAAACCCTGTGTGTTCACAGATGCCTCACTGACTCCAGATATCTAGGAGTGCATTTTCCCAGGTTAGTTCACTAGATGTCGCCTATTCTAGAAAAGGCAGGCCTGGCCAGTGTCATACGTGCTATGGTAATATCCGGATGGTATTACTGCAGTACATTATACAAAGTGCATTACTAAGTTTGAAGACAGTTTGGAAGCTTCAACCCATCCAGAATACAGGGGGCAGAACATGTAGGGCACATCCCACCCTGTGCTAATTACACTGGCAGTTAGTATCCTTAGGAACTCATGCAAAGTGCTAATGTTTTTAGGTCCTGAACAGCTTAGGTCCAAGGTATCCCATAAGCAGCTCTGTCTTCTTGCAAACATAAATTAGCAAAATTACCAAAAGAATCTGAAGGCTGTCCAAAAGAGCCCAACCCCCTTTTCCAAATGCTTCAATAAGTGTCATTATCTACACCATCAAGCTCCAGACCTATCAGATAAAAATCAATGAGGCATTACCTGTCCATTTGTAAACAGAAATCACCCAGAATGGCAAATAATACTAAGTCCCAAAAACTAGGCCTGAAAACTGATTAGAATAGGTCAAATTAATTATTACCAAACTATAACCAAATATATAACTGAACAAGCTCTGAACAGTACTACTTTATAGGTGTTGCATTCTCACGCACAAGAAACTACTACTGATGTAGAAAGCATAGCAGAACTTTGTGAAGTTTGTTATGATTTCACTGACTATGACTATGTTTGTGGGATGGAGATTGGAGACCATATTACCATATGTGAAAATCCAAGGATAAAGAACAACCTCCTGAGTAATTACTACAATAGTACCTAAATGGGCTTTACCTTTAACCCCGTAAACGCAGCCTAAAGAGACTTGCTGCTATTTGTCCTGCTAAGGGGAACACAAAGGCACCATTACAATTACTTTATGTCTGCCCCCCGCCATGGGGAAAATGGCAATCCTGAGGTGGGAGTGGCAAAAATGTAAATATTTACTAACTGGTAGTCATAATATGTCTCTTCCAATCACCCACCATCTCAGCATAAGAACCAGGTGTACTGCTGGATAAGCAGATGGCAGCTGTGACCAAGAGTGCCCTTTACAAGCGTCAACTGGTTAGCCAGCTACAGCTTTTCCTGGACAGAAAAAATCTGCACTGTGCTGCATATGCCCTAGTTACATCTAGATTAGATTATGGCAATGAACTCTACATGGGGCTACCCTTGAACAGTGCTCAGAAACAGTGTTCAGAATGGTAACATTCAAGTCTCAGTCCACCTGCATTGGCTTCCAATTTGTTTCCAGGCATGATTCAAGGTGCTGGTCTTGACCTACATGGTTTTGAGACCAACATACCTGAAGGACCACCCTTATGAACCTGCCCAACAGTTACTGTCATCTTCAGAGGCCCTGCTTTGGGTGCCCTCCCACCTTCTGAGATTAGGTGGGTGGGAACCCGGGAGAGAGTCTTCTTGGGCATGGTACCAAAGCTCTGGAACTCTCTCCCCAGAGAGACTCACCTTCCTCCATCTGTTGTCATCTTCTGCCAACAAGTGAAGACTTTTTTGGTTTGTTTGTTCGGCAATGTCTCAATGACCCCTCCTTCTTAAGCAATACTTTATGTTTTGTATGTATTTTAACTATTCTATATATATTTTAACTCTGTTTTTAACCCTTTTAAAGGTTTTTTTAAAAAGAGGTATGTTTGAGAGAGGAGTTTATTTTAAAGTTTTATAATGTATTTTATCATGTATGTTTGAAATTGTTAGCTGCCTTCGTGGCCCCTATAATGGCAGAAAGGCAGGATATAAATGTTGTTAATAATAATAATAATCAACATATACTGTACATGGACTTGGGAAAAAGACCAATAAGAAAATGATAAAACCATTAATGATGTCACATGCTAGCATCTGGGGAAACTTCAACCTATCCACAGACAAAGAACCCACAAAACACTTCTTCGGCAAGGAAAAAGGCATGACACTGAGGAAGCACACAAACAAAACTGAACTCATATATACCATATATACCAATAGAGAGACTGCTTAAAATGCAGGTGTGGTCTTGGGGGGGGGGGGACAGAAGTTGGTGAAGTTATAACTGGTCAAACCTCAAAGTTAGCCCCATGCATTTAACCCCATAAACACATGAAGCTGCCTTAGACAAAGTCAGGACATTAGTCCATCAAGGTCAATATTACCTGTTCTGACCTGCAGCAGCTCTCCAGGGTCTCCAGATCTCTCCTTCACCTACCATCTGATACTTTTTTAACTGAAGATGCCGGTGATTGAACCTTGGGCCTTCTGCACACAAAGGGGATACTCTGCCCCTAAACCATAGCTCCCCAACACACACAAAACTGAACAGGCCCTTCGCTTTCACAGAACAGATTGTCAAAAAATTGCAACTGTGCTTAGGACTGATTAATCAAGATCAGTGTTGAGTGTAAAACCAGATCAAACAAACTCTGTACAAAAAAGATATCACAAAGAAAGTTAGCATAGTATTATACAAGACTAAAATTACTGTGTGAAAAAGCGACTTCACCACTAGCTTACATATCTGTACATGAATGGATAGTCAAAAGTGTATGCTGTCTGTTCCTGGAAAACTGTAAAAACACACTGCACTTTAAAATGTTTTCCAAAGTACATTTCAGCACATTTTTCCGTATTATAGTTATGTACATAATTTATGTCACTACCTAAGACACCTGCATGCTATAAATATATTTAACACAAAATAGCTATTTTGAAGGTTTTATTAATCTTGAAGATTTTATTAAGTCAAAAGCCCAATGGGCTTTCCTTCAGTGCTAAAGTTAATACAAGAGATGTTGGCTAGATGTAACACGTAGCCAAGCCAGAAAAAACAGTCTTAAATTGACTTAGTGTAATGCCAGAAAAATGTCTCATTTACAGTATGCCCAAAACCACAGAATTTATCAAACATGTTTCCAGATCCCACCAATCAAACGAACTATATTGTAAAAGATGCCTTCATAACCGCACCTTATGTTCACAACTGTTTTCTTTTGTCACAGAAGTCACATACGGTGGATATACTGTTGATTTAAACTAACAAGACGAGTTCAAATTTCACTGTGCCATGAGCCCAACTGGATCAGTCATGCCAAATGTAACCTAAGGTTCTGAAGAAGATAAATGGGATAACCCCCATGTCTGGTATGTCCCCCGAAGAGTGTTATGCTCTGCTGAGAATAATCTGCTGGTGATCCCTTGGCCCCAAAGGTATCCGGCTGTCCTTGACCACAGAAAGGGCTTTTTCAGCCCTGCCAAATAACACCAGGGCCCTGCGAGATTTAATGCATTTCCACGGGGCCTGCAAGGCAGAGATGTTCTGCCAGGCTTTTGGCTGAGGACAGCGACGGGCTCTATCATGGCTGGCACCCCCCTCCTTTTTTCCATCTCTTTTCGGCCTCCTTCCTACCTTGCCTGCGAGGCAGCAACACAATCCGGAACTGGCTTAAAATTTGATCTATGGATGCCATCTGGGAACTGTTTTTAAGATTGTACTGAATGCCTTATTATTGTAACAATGATGTTTATATTGTATTTTATTTACTGTTGTATATCGCCCAGAGCCCTGTGAACTCAGGGATTGGATGATTCATAAATTTAATTTATAAATATACTCTTTCTAAATTGGGTGAGCAGGCAACAATGTGACAACTGAAGTTCAATGTGGGTGATGCATATAATAAGATGATGCATATTGGAACAAAAAATCTAATTTTAAATATATACTGATGGGGTCTGGGGAACCGTAGGGCTCAGTACTGGGTCCGATGCTTTTTAACTTGTTCATTAATGATATGGAGTTGGGAGTAAGCAATGAAGTGGCTAAATTTGCAGATGACACAAAATTGTTCAGGGTGGTGAAAACTAGGGAGGATTGTGAGGCACTCTAAAAGACTCTGTCGAGGATGGGCTGTTGGAGAATGAACTTGATATTTTGCTTTATGAACTATATTTATTGCTACACACAATGGACTGTGCACACACACAGAGGCTCAGAGAATTGTACACTTTAAGTCACCTGTTGTGATGTAACACATAGAAGGTGCCTGCACAAGCCTTACATGTGTAAATAAGGTTTCAGCTACACAGTTACCAGCCTGGTGAAGAAGCACACACCTCCATTATTGTGAGCAGTAAGAAACAACAGCTTGAGAAGAGACAACCCCCATTGCTGAATCATTTGTGGTCACGCACAACCCATCACTGCTTTGTTCCTGCATTGGTATTTCCTGCCAAATGGACATTTGGTTCACAATGAGAATGGCCAGCTTCATCAACACTACAATGGAGCATCCTGACGCCAAGGTTTTCACACCTGCCATCCTTTGAGTAAGGTTTTAGATTACAATATTGGCCACCCCTTATAGGTAACCTCCCACTCCTATAGGTAAACAATAGGATTGTTTTTGGGACGGACTAACAGGTAGGTGGGTCCACAGGTTGGAACAGTTACCACCCATCTAACGGACCCACTATAAAAGGTAAGGACCATTCACCTGGCCCTTCCTAGCTAGCACCCCCCCACAACAACCCCTATCTGCTTTTTACTCCTCTTAAGTCCCACTTGCTATCCCCAAACCCTTGCCTCTACTTTGATATATTGATCTGCAGTCAAGAGACCCACACGTTCTGGCTGGTTCTGGTTGTGTATGAACTCCCTTTATTTTACATTTCTTCCCATCCATTCTTCATTGGAACAACCAAGCTGCAAGACAGATAAGTATTGCCCATCATCACCCCCACCTGCTAATGCAAACGTGCTTATTTTAATACTGTAATTCTAAGGAACTTGATTGAATTTGTGAGTGCATCAGTATTGTTTGTATGAAATTTATTCTTTAAGTAAAAGACATTTATTTTAACAACAACAGCCTCGAATCCTTCTATGGTAACCCCTGGTGGGAACAGGACCTTGGTATAGTTGGCAAGAACCCATTTATAAATTGCCAATTGCTGTAAATAAAGCAATTCGGCTAACAGGGCAAGTGGGTGTCAACATGGCAAATGGGTTCAATGTGGCCAAGTGCAAAGTGATGCACATTGGAGCTAAAAATCCTAACTATAAATACACATTGATGGGTTCCAAAGTGGCAGAAACTGACCAAGAGAGAGATCTTGGAGTCGTAGTAGATAATTCACTGAAAATGTTGAGACAGTGTGCGATTGCAATTAAAAAGGCCAACGCTATGCTAGAAATTATTAGGAAGGGAACTGAAAACAAATCAGCCAGTATCATAATGCCCCTGTACAAATTGATGGTGTGATTTGGAATACTGTGTGCAATTCTTATCACACCTCAGAAAGGATATTATAGCATTAGAAAAAGGGCAGAAAAGGGCAACTAGAATGATAAGAGTTGGAACACTTTCCATATGAAGAAAGGTTATAGTGCTTGGGGCTCTTTAGCTTGGAGAAATGACAACTGAGGGGTGACATGATAGAGATTCACAAGATTATGCATGGAATAGAGCAGATAGAGAAAGAAGTACTTTTCTCCCTTTCTCAAAAATACAAGAACTTGTGGGCACTCAATGAAATTGCTGAGCAGTCGAGTTAGAATGGATAAAAGGAAGTACTTCTTCACCCAAAGAGTGACAAACACATGTAATTCACTGCTACAGGAAGTGGTGGTGGCTACAAGCATGGACAGCTTCAAGAGGGAATTGGACAAAAATATGGAGCAGAGGTCTATCAGTGGCTATTAGCCACAAGGTACAGACGGTGACTGCAGCCATGAAATTAAAAGACGCCTGCTCCTTGGGAGGAAAGCGATGGCAAACCTAGACAGCATAATAAAAAGTAGAGACATCATCCTGCCAACAAAAGTCTGTATGGAGATCAGCAAAATTAACCAGATCCATAGACATTTCAAAGCAAGGGAATATCTTGGATAAGTCAACCTTGGAAACCGTGGGGAAAACGATGCTTCCATGGTTCAAATACCTACAGTTATCACATCTTTTTTCTTCCTTGAAGGACAAAAAAGTGTTTTGCAACCCTCTAAGTCCTTTTGAAAGACTCTTGAATGCTAAACTCTTCCAGAAACAAGGTTTAATCTCTCTAATTTACAAATTTCTATTAGGGAATTCAATGCTTCATACTGCTTCTTTCCAATCTGCTTGGCATAAATACCTAGGTCGGCAACTCACTGAAGAGCAATGGAATAAAATATGAAACTCTTCTATTTACACTACAATATCTACTCTCATACACACTCAATTGATTAAACTTCTCTTATATTGGTATCTAACTCCAACCATCCTGGAACGTGTGAATCCCTCCATGTCCTCTCGCTGCTGGAAAAGCTGTGGGGGTGAAGGCTCTTTTTGTCCATAACTTTTGGAACAACATCCTTTTAGAAATAAAAAGATGGACTGGTCATACTATTGACAAAGACCTTACCCTTGTCCTTCTGAACTTATGGCCGAAATCATAAATTCCAAAGATAGGGACCTGATCTCGACCCTTTTTACAGTGGCAAAAAATATTATCGCCAGACACTGAAAATTTCATTCCATTCCAACAGTTCACCAATGGCTCCTAAAAGTTTGGGATTATTTAATCTTTGATAAAATAACTGAACAGACGTCTCAGAGAAATATGGCTGATGTTTCTGTTTCTGACAATCCAATGCTGAAATGGGCGTCGGTTCTAGACGCTCATCTATTACCTCAGGTATCCTCTCCTATGATTGCCCAACAATCTCTTTTTTTGTTATTTTAAAGATTTTATGCCGTTTTGTTTCTGGTTCTTGCTTAAGTGGTTTCTATAATGATAATGGGAGGCTAGTGAGGGTCGTTCTTGAGGTTCATGACTGTTTTAAATGTTTATATTGCTTCTATGTGAACTTTGCCTTGTTGGTTTTTTGAGTTTTTTGAATTTTTGAATTAATATTCTGTACGCCTGTTTCCTATTACTACTGGTATTGTACCTGTGTTGCACTAAATAAAGTTCTTTTAAAAAAAAAGTTTGTATAGTCAAAGTGATCGTATTCCCAGTAGTAATGTATGGCTGCGAGAGTTGGACTATAAGGAAGGCCGAGTGCCGAAGAATAGATTATTTTGAATTATGGTGCTGGAGAAGACTCTTGAGAGTCCCTTGGACTGCAAGAAGATCAAATCAGTCAATCCTAAAAGAAATCAATCCTGACTGTTCCCTGGAAGGCCAGATACTGAAGATGAAGCTCAAATACTTTGGCCACCAAATGAGAAGGGAGCACTCACTGGAGAAGACCCTGATGCTGGGAAAGATTGAAGGTCAAAGAAGAAGGGGATGGCAAAGGATGAGATGGTTAGACAGTGTTATCGAAGCAACGAACATGAAATTAAGCGAACTCTGGAGCACAACGGAAGACAGGAGGGCCTGGCGTGATGTGGTCCATGGGGTCGCGAAGAGTCAGACTTGACTGTGCGACTGAACAACAACACAGATAGGAACTCTCGGTCTGGGGCAAATGATGCTCTGTATTTTTGGTGCTGGAGGGGGCAACAGTGGGAGCGTTTCTAGTGTCCTGGCCCCACTGGTGGACCTCCTGATGGCACCTGGAATTTTTGGCCACTGTGTGACAGAGTGTTGGACTGGATGGGCCATTGGCCTGATCCAGCATTGGCTTGTCTTATTTTCTTAACTGCTGAAATTAAGACTGAAACAGATCTTGGGATTATATTAGAAAGCTCGATTAAAATGTTGACCCACTATGTGGCAACAGTGAAAAAGGCAAACTCCATACTCAGAATTATTAGGAAAAGGATTGAAAAAAATTGTAATAGCCTTTTATAGAGCTATAATGCAGCCTCATTTGGAATACAGTACATAGTTCTAGTCACCCTATCTCAAAAAGGATATTGCAGACCTAGAAACAGTACAAAAGAGGACAACCAAGCCATGTTCCCTATAATTTTTCCCCCTACTGAGCGGAGCAGTTCACATCCTGAGCAGAATATGACTGCTGCAATCTTAAAATGGGCAGTGGGTAGTGCAAGACCCTACGTGGCTCCAGACTGCTGTTGAGCAGGGTTCCTGTGTTAATGTGTGGCCGCTCACATGCACAGCTTAGAGGGAACACTGCAACCAAGATGATTAAGAGGTTGGAGCACCTTTCATATGAGAAAAGCCTAGAGAGCCTGGGACCTTTCAGTTAAGAAAAAAATATGGCTAAGGGGAGACATGACAGAGGTTTATAGGAGTACATGGGGTAGAGAAAATTGATAGAGAGAGCTTTTACTCCATCTCCCATAATACTAGAATTTGGGGATGCCCAATGAAGCTATTGGAAAATAGGCTCAGGAAATACTTCTTTACTCAGCAAGTAATTAAACTATGGAATTCATTGCCAGCGAACATCATGATAGCCACGAGCACAAATAGCTTTAAAAGACGGCTAGACAGATCCATGGAGGAGAGGTCCATCAATGACTGCTAGCCATGGTGACAAAAGGGAGCTTCCATATACAGAGGCAGCAAAGCTCCAAACACTATGGCCTCTACACCCTGTGAGTTTGGCCCTCCAGGGCAACTGGCTGAACTGAGTCAGTATGCTAGACTAGATGGGCCACTGGTCTGATCCAGCAGGCTCTATTTCTGTTCCTCCATGTAGTCCCATGACCCTGAGAGTGATGTTTCCATGAGCCAGAACATGGGGAAACAATGCATTTTGTGCACACAGTGATAGGATATTGCCCACTAATTTTGATATGCATTTCATTACACAAAAAAGTTCCATCATAGTTTATTAATTTGATAAAATTCACTGGAATTGCTTAACAATGTGTTCATGCATGTACTCTATCTCACACACACACCCTTCCCTGAAGCAAAATAATAGACAGTTTTCACAAAGGGAAAAAAGCTTGCAATAGTTCTTCAAGGACCTGCACCGGTTTAGATGTTTTTTAACATTTTAAATGTTATAGAATTAGAAATGAGGAATAAGGCAGTCAAGCTTGCAGATGTCACCAATTTACTCAAAACTGGAACCCACAGGTATAAAAATCCAAAAGGATTTTCCAGATGGGGTGAAAGGATAAGAAAATAGCAAATGAAATTCAAATCATGTGCAAAAAACCCCAACCATATATGTACTGACAGGGTCTGAATGGACAGTGACTAATGACGAAACAGAGCTTGAGGCTGTAGTGCATAGCTCAAAGACAACATCACTTGACATGTAGCAACAGTTAACAAGGACAATTCTATGCTTGGGACTATTAGGAAAGAGAAAATAAAAAGATCAGTATTGTATATGTCATATAAATTTACTATCTCGAGCACCTACCAGTTTCTTCAGACTGTAAAATATAATGAAATATCTCATTCTATCACTACATCTTTCCCCTTAACTATCTCTCCTTATATATAATTGAATAGTGGGTGCCAAAGTTCTAATTCTAAAATGCACTCCCTTAGGGTATGGCTGATGGCACTGCTCCTCAGCATATATCGCCACCAATCAGAAGGCAAAGCCTGGGTCCCGCCCACACCACAACTGCTGCGACAACCTGGTCTTTTGCATATGGAAGCTGATTGAACTTCAGTCCATTCCACACCTCAAACTCCCCCCCCCCGCAAGGCAGTTGGGATTTTCAGTTGCATAACATACCTCATAGGGGAGAGGAGAAAGGGTAACAATGGTTACCACTCTCCAGGTGAGGGCTACAGATAACTCAAACATACAAATGCTCTTCAGGTAGCAGAGATCAGTCCCTCTGGAGAAAACAGTGGACTCTGTCATTAAACCCTGCTGAGGTCGCCACAGGAAACTGACACTGTTTGCCCAAAGCCAGAGCACTCTCCCAGAGCCTCTTTCTAGATCCCGTTGTATTTATTTCCGCAACGGGCATTATTTCTAGTTATACAATAAAAAAGTAAAATATATTGTCCGTACAAAATAATGTTAGTCATCCAATGAAACTAATTGGCAGGAAATTCAAGAGGAGAAAATAAGATGCTAATTCACAAAATGCACAATTAACTTAGGGAATTCAGTGCCACAAATGCAATAACAGCTATTGACTTAAGAGTTTATAACAGATTCAGGTAAATAGCTGTTGGTCTAACTTCTATATATTAGCCATGATACATGGAGTCTTCAGATTCCAAGGGCTTATGCATCTGAATACCAGTGAGAAGCAATTACAGAGGATTGTTTGCCTTCTGACATGCTTTCTGGAAACATCCAGCTGGAACTGGGAATCAAGTTGCTGGATCAGAAAGAGCCTCAGCCTGATGCAGACAATTCTCATGCTTTTAAAAGCAGCAGCAAGTGTTAAACCACCAGTGAAGACACTACAAAATTGTTGCTGATTTGGTAGCTCTGTATGTATTTCCAGTGCACTGTTAGGATTTATTGTCAAACCTGTGAATAGTGAATTTAAAAAAGCATTCTAGAATATAATGATTAAAAGCAATTTTACCTTCTCTTGGAAAAGCTTATTAAGACAGGGTAACAAGAATTAAACTGTTGTGCAAAAACACAATCAAAAAATTATAATACATACTGCCCCCACAGCCTAGAGGGCTCAGAAATAAAGACAGTACAGGAACCTTAAATTATCTTTGATATATCTGCAGAATTTAATGAAGGCAAAGAAGTAGTCATGCCTTTAGTGAGCAAAAAATTCCCAGAAATCAACTTGCACCATCCGTCCTGCACTGCCTTTTTTTTTTACAACTGCAGCTGGAAGGTGTTAATTTTCTCTCTCTGCTTCTGTCTATGTCCACTCAAAACACCGTTCTACACCATGCAGAGCCCTGGACTGAGACTTCACCCCTGCAGGTGAATTGTCCATTTAGGGGGGCACCCATGATCATTAACAAACAAAAAAAGTTTTGTCAAATCAGTGGCGACTAATAGGCAACACTTGAAGGTAAAACCATAGTGACAAATGCATAGTAATCCAAAAGCAAAACACACAATTAACCTAGTAATACTTAAGGACAAAGATTTCAACAGAATATCTGTGTTAGTCTATAAAGTACCATAGGTCTCCTATTCATTTTTTGCATAACCTTTCACAGCTTTCAGAAATGTGTCAACTAATGTTTCTTGCTATGTCAAGCAATAGTGGTCCAATTCACTTAAAACTTATTTCAGGCTAAAGTTAATAACACAGCTGTACCTAAACTATACCTTTTTAAAAAAGTTCACCCCAGAAATACACAGAAGTGCGTTGGATGTAGTCACATAATGGTCTATCTTTTAATAGTAGCTTTAAATCTGCTGCAAAGAGCAGAAACAAGAATGTAAATTGAATTTCCTTTGGCTACATAAAGTTCCTCATAGAGGAAGAATTAAAATAAAACTGATCTAGAAGAAAACCTTGGGGGGAAAGTATTTGAAAATTCCCATAAAAATCAATGTAATGTATCAACTGAACAACCTATAGCATTTCAACTGCACATAATGTTCTGCATTGATATCATCCAAGAGCCATAGCTAGCATATCAGACAGAGATTCTTTTTAATCAGTTGATGAGACCTGAGCTCAAGCTGTAGGCCAGGTTCCAGCAGCACTTCCAAACTTCAAACCTTCTCTTTGGAGTGGAGTGTAACTCTTCCAAGACAAGCTGACACTGTAGTCTTTAAATACCTTTGTCACAGCACCTGAGTCTTGTTTGGACTGAGCTTCAGTTTACTGGTCTTCATCCATCCCATTGCTTTCTCTAGGTAGCTATTGAGAACTTCCACAAACAGTTCAATTGTTGAGAAACATAGCTAGGTACAGACAACACTGTGATATTCAACTCACACAAATGAATATTCCAGGGCATATATGCAGGATGCGACCAGTACAGCTATACCGTTGCACCCTATGACCTCAACGGGAGATCCCGGTACTGGGCTGTAGATCACAGACTATTTTCCAATCCTGCCATGGAAGCAGAACTATTATGCACTGAGATTGAGGCAGCTTCTTAAACAAGTGATTCATATTTATTCAGCTCATAACAACACAAGAATAGACAGAGACTTCAAGACAAAGTACAAAGAACCCCAGCTGACTTATATATGATTTCAACGGGGTAAACCACACCCAACAAACAGATAACAACCAAATAGCATGGCACGGCTTGGAACCTATGAGAGTGGCTCCTTCCCGAAAACATATGTTTCTCTGATTGGTTAGTTCTTCAATCCAAACTCTGCTTTGTTTTAATGGAGTTTATGCTTAAGCTAAACATTGCTTTATTACTTAAGACATAACAAGAACCGAAGTATTACTGCACCAAATCTGATCTTGAGATCGGATTCCTTCTTGGCTGTTATCTAAGCTGCTTTCTCAATTTAAGGCTGGCAACAAATCTAGAGAAAAGTGTCCCGGCCCAGCTGAAACGTCTCATGGCAGGAAGATAAAAAGCATCACCTGGTAAATACGCCTCCGTTTAAGGTACACGACATTTGTCTCCAAGACAATTGGCAGCCCGACTTCAACCCCCAGCCAAGCGTAGCAAACGGAAAATAACTTTTTGGTTTTTAATCCCTCGTTTCTTCCTTCCCTCCACCATCAAATCCTCGGGGGATGTTTTTGAGGGGATGTTACCTTGGCTGAGGTCCGAGACAGAGACGCCGGTTGGTCGCCACGGGAGCTCATGGTTTTTCAGAGGCTGACGGAGAGCCTTGTTTTGAGTCACTTTCTCCCGCGCGACGCGTTTCCTAGGCAGCGGGCCCTACAGGCACATACAAAGCACCGCTGTAAATCTGACTAAAATAAAAATCTTCTCAACAAGTTTTAAATACTTTCGCAATACAATTAAGCACATCAAATTATAAACCTGTAGTGAACTTGAAGGAGCCAATTCGTCGGAGGCTATCGTGTTATTGTTTACACTACTTTCAAGGACCTGTCAGCCGACGACTCCGATAGAGTTACTAACCCCGCCTGTTTAACAAGAGGAGAGGACCGCCTCCAACGTCGCGCATGCGCGATACACTGTGGTGGAGGAAGTGGAGGGCGCATGCGAACACGGATCTCGTCGGCGAGACGGAAGCGCCAGTCGCGGGAGTTTAGTAGAGTTTGGCTTGGGTTTACCCAGGATACGCCATTGCAACGTGGACGGGGGGTAGGTGGGCGAGACCATGGGGAAACTGAACGTCACTTTGCTCCGGTACCTTTCCCGGGACCACTTTCGGGTACTGACTGCGGTAAGGATCAATTAGCGATCGAGTAGGTAATTCAGGGGTGGCCTAGGAGCGGGGCCGAGCGGTTAGGGCCACGTGTGTGTGCGTCAGATGGAAAACAGATTTCCCACCGGCAGATTTATGCGGGATCTGTGTTGTGGCCTAGGAAGCTCGCACCCGGTTGAATACTTATATATTATTCCGTCAAACTGAAATGTCAAAAGTAGCCCCTGTCCTATCGATCAGCGCCCTTCCTTCTTGTCTTCCAGTGTCTGCCCACTTTGCTAGTTCTAATCAGATAGTTGGGGGTAGGCTAATATAAAACGGAGTCTTGTGGAACTTTAGAAGCTAAATAGGGATGTAAAGTTAGACTGGGACTGTGGCGATCTGTGAAGCTCTTTGAGGCATTCGTTGTTGCTCTCTACCTATTCTGCCTCACAGGATTGTTGTGAGAATATAGAACGGAGTCTTGTGGAACTTTAGAAGCTAACAGTTAAATAGGGATGTAAAGTTAGACCGGGACTGTGGGGATCTGTGAAGCTCTTTGAGTCATTCGTTGTTGCTCTCTACCTATTCAGCCTCACAGGATTGTTGTGAGAATATAATGGAGGAGAGGAGACCTCTGCCCTTTGGAGTCAAGATAAGATAAAAAGCAGATATAATTGAATTAGGTTAGGTATAGGCTTATCCTTTGGGGATTAGAGCCTTTTTTCATCAACTGTATGATGTCAGCAGATATGTGTACACTTGTGGAACTACTGGCTGACATACCTGCTGATTTAAGGGGTGTCATCCAGATTTGTGTGTATCCTCAGTCAGTAGATCCATGCATGTTTACATATCCACATGTGCATCTGTAAATGTGTGTATTTCTGCTGATCTAGGACAAATGCATCTGATGAAATCTGCCATAGTTCATAAAAGCTGATGCCACAACAAGAGTTTGGTCTTTAGGATGACTTTTGCTTTAACGGCAAAATGCTAATACTTCTCTGGATTCAGGATGTTTTTTGATACTAAACAGGTGTTAAGGAGTTGGAATGCCTAAAGCAACAGAGAAAGTAGGGAGCCTCCTTTCACGTTATGGTCTCTTTTACACCAATGCACAAAGCTGTAAAATGTGCATACACCGTGGAGCAAGGGTGCAGCTTCTGCCACATACTAACAGAAATGTCTGTTTGCTGCCAAACACATGAAGCCAACTGGAGTTTTCAATCCTCTTGTCTCTGGATGCTTTTGTGACCCATCTCTCTGTGTGGGGATGGGGTGTCTTGAAACAACCAGCACTTCTGTGTACTTCAATGCGACAGCAGCCCCATAGCCAGAAATTTTGGCTTGGTGGGGCATAGGGAAATGTTGTGGTGGGGGGCACGCCTTCCCTGAACTCCAAGTGGGGATTTTGCAGCTTGGAATTCAGGCTCAGGCAGCCCCTGCTTGAAAAAACAGCACTTACAGGGTTCCCTTTGGCAAAATCGCTGCTTAGAGTTCAGGGAAGGCATGCAGCCGGCAGCCGCCCCCTCCCTCATCTCCTGCAAAATTTAAAGAGCCCACTGATCAGATGGAGGGCCCTTTAAATCTTGGAGGAGGGGAGGGAGAGAGGTGGCTGCAAGATGTAAAGGACCCTCACAGGAGGGGAGGGAGTGGGGAGAGGGGCAGCAGCTGTTGTGAGGTGTGTCTTACATTTGAGGGGGTGCACATATGAGGGGGTGGAGCCCCAAAATACCCCACTGTCTACGAGCCTGGAGGACAGGGAAGAAGAATGGCTGATTTGTTTGAGGGATATTGTAGTTTGCCATTGGATCAGGCCTTGTGTCTCCTTCCCCCCCCCCCCCCTTATGCCCAGCAACCAAAGAAAACTAGGGCTTATAGATTGGAGCACCACTTGTAAAGGTTTGGGCACTTTGCCAGTGTTTCAGGAGCGCAATCTAAATCTAACTGAAATCCCATTATGTTGGTGCAGATGGAGTTTATTTTAATTACCAGGCATTTCATTTTTAGATGTATATTTTTAAAACTTTGTTTGAATTGAAGAGTCAGTAAGCATCAAATAAGGTACACTGTTGTGGCATGGGACAAATATAAATACTGTACTAAATTAAGGTCCTGGAAAGAAGAAAATGTGAGAGGGGATAGGCATGGTGTAGGAAATAATGTTTGCCAAAATGTTTATTTATTTAGAAAATTTGTATGCCACCTTTCCAGAGTAAAACAGAAACCATTGACAATTAAAAACCAATATGTTTTCTGAGATCTTATTTATCTGTTTCAGGTGGAAATGGGCATGAAGAACCATGAAATAGTTCCTCCAAGCTTGATTGCCTCCATTGCCAGTTTAAAACATGGAGGGTGTAACAAAATTCTGCGAGAATTAGCAAAGCACAAACTCTTGGCTTATGAACGAACTATAAGTGAGTATGAATTATGCAAGCATGCAGTTAACATTGCTTCAGTAATCTCTGTTAATTAATGCAGCTAGTGACAATCAGGTGAATGGGACAGCTACTTGCTATCTCAGCATCTAAAACAAAAACAATACATAACCCTGACCTGGATAGCCCAGGCAAGTCCTGTTTCATGAGATCTCGGAAGCTATGCAGGGTTGGCTGTGGCTAGTATTTGGATGGGTGACCTCCAGGAATACCAGGGGCATGACACAGAGGCAGGTAATGGCAAACGACCTCTGAAACGTCTCTTGCCTTAAAATGGCCCCTTGGTGCTATGGAAATCTGCACAGCACTCTCCAGTGAATTGGATGCCTATTGATCACCAAGCTGCACCCATACAGGATTCCCACAAACTGGTCTGCCATCTTACTGAAGTGATTTTAATCTGGTTTTAAATTGTATGTTTTAACATTCTTATGATTTTTTGTAATAGTGTTGTGAATATGACTGTTGTTACTGCCCTGAACCTACTTACAGGGGAGGGCAAGATACAAATGAAATAAAATAAAAATAAATTTAAAAACTAGTCTAGCTTGCCACCTAGTAGTGTATAACACTAAAAGAGCTAGAACTTCTGGCTGCCAGACAATCTTAGGATCTCCTGGCTATTCTACACACACTGCCATATGAGGATTGTTAAGAATTATTATTATTCCAATGCCTGCATTTAATTCTAAATTGTTTACCAAATACAACCCTCTTTGAGGCTAATTCATGCCAGCTAGTGTGGTGTGTGGTTGGACTAGGATCTGAAAGACCTACGTTCAATTTTGTACTGTGTCTTGGAATCTCACTGGGTGACCTGGGTCAATTGCCCTCATCCTAACCTTCCTGTGGTGATTGTTGTAAAGTTGAAAGCCACTTTGGGTTTCCTGAGACAAGTAGGGGATAAATATCTGAATAAGTCGATATGACCCCTGCACACACACAAAATGAAATCTAGCTTGCTTTGCAGGACTGTTTGTGTTGTTATGGTATTCTCAGTTTAGGAGGAATCTTAGTATAATGTTTACACAGAAATAACTCATTGGATAATTCACTTGCTCATATTTTAATCCCACAGCTGTCCAAGGCTATCGATTAACTAATGGAGGATATGATTACCTTGCCTTGAAAACTCTTTCGTCTCGTCAGGTTATCTGTTCTGTTGGAAACCAGATGGGTGTTGGCAAAGAATCAGGTATTTACAAACGGGTGGGATCTAGCAGTTCTGTTGAATTTATTTTTATTTATTTATTTATTAGATTTATACCCCGCCCTCCCCAGCGGGCTCAGTTCATGAATGACAGTTCATGAATAATTAGTAAATTTCATCTGTCTGAATAGCATCTGAGATTTCCTGTGATTATTCACCATTTATAAGTTGAACACATGAGGCTGCTTTATACTGAGTCAGACTGTTGGTCTTTCAGAGTCAATATTGTCTACTCTGACTGGCAGCAACTCTTCTGGGCCTTGAGCAGAAGTCTTTCACATAATCTACTACCTGATTATTCTAGCTAAAGATGCTGGGGATTGAATGTTGGACCTTCTGCATGCCACTTCTAAAATCTGCTGTGTCTAGCTCCTTGAAAATTTAATTGGATGAGCCTGTACTTGGCACAGTATTGGAAATATTGCTGCTGTTTGTGTATTATGCTCTATTGTGAAATCTCTTCCAGCCGTTAAGCAGGTGGTACCAGAATGCTTACAGTGCATGTTTATAGAGATTCTAATTTATTGCAACTTTCCCATGTTTTAAAGATATTTATATTGTGGCAAATGAAGAAGAGGAACAGTTTGCACTGAAGTTGCATAGGCTTGGGAGGACATCATTTCGGAACTTAAAAAACAAGCGGGACTACCACAAGCACAGGCACAAGATGTCGTGGCTCTACCTGTCGCGTCTTGCTGCAATGAAGGAGTTTGCCTACATGAAGGTATCATTAATTGTCCCCTGGTTCTCCTGCCACAGAGAGGTTACAGTTCAAGTTGAAAGAGACAAAGAAGTGTGTGCTAGATTCCTGATACAATTCAGAGCAATGGGTTTACCATGCAATTCTTGACCAGCTTTGCCTATTTAATACATTGTCTCCTCCCTATGTCCCTCCTCAATCTCTGAAGATCATTTGGGGAATGTTTCATTTAATGACTATATTAAGCTTGATAAGGCAAGTCAAAGAAGTACTCCAAGATTTTTCTGTTTGCATTTACTTTCAGTAACTAACTTTTACAATACTTTTCAAAAAGTATATTGATGCCAAAAAATCCCAGCTTTATGTATATATCAATAATGTCTGCCTTTTCAATGGATCACCATGAAAGAGATCCTGGGAACATGGTGGATAGCCTAGTATAAGCATTGGTTCAGCATGCAGCAACAGAAAAAAGGCAAGTTGCATACTAAGGGCTATTAGGGAAGGGACTGAAACCATGTCCTAATGTTTTTATGCAAAGTCTGCAGTGTGGGTTTTATGGGAATACTATATACAGATGTTCTGTCTTAGAAAAATAGTTTCCTCGAGCTGGAAAAGATGTAAAGAAGGGCTTCCAAAATTATTGAGGGATTGGATCATCTTCCCTTCTAGGAAAAGGTAAAGCTTTAGGGTTTTTAAATTTGCAAAACAAGGTGATTAAGAGAGGGGTGTGATAAAGGTTTATAAAATTAAGCATGATTAGGGAAAGTGGCTATAAAGAAAAATATTTCTCCATTTCATAAGGCAGGAACCTGAGGTCACCCATTGCAATTGGTTGAGAGAAACAACAGGTTGAATCTGATGCTAAGTGAGCATATTTACTCTGGCAGAAGAACATTCCTCAACAGAAGGGGGAGAGATCCAATCTAATATATTTATGCAGTTCATTGCCCAGAGGTTGTGGTGAGAGCCACAGGCTTACGAGGCTTTAAAAAGGGATTAGGTACAGTCATGGATGGCAGGTCTGTTGGTTGTAGTAGCTATGATAGCTTCACAGAATCACTGTTACTCTGAATAGCAGCCGATGGGCAGCAAACAGGACCTGCTACTTTTGTGCCTTTGTATGCTTTTTCTGAAGGATCCAGTTGGTAACATGAGAAACTGGGTGGGCTAATTTGCAGATTTGCTCTTGTGTTCTTGCAGAATGATAGATTGTCAGGCTGCCTGTTTTGGTTCCATTCACCATTTTATGTTTGTGCCATTAATTAGTACTTAGTCCAAAAACCATGACTGTTACTATGTTTACCTGAAACAAAGACAACCTTCAAATGTAAGATGCCCCCGTTAAAAATTCTGAAAGGAAAACTATTCCTGAATTTAAGACAGCCCTACACCGCCTTGTAGTAGCAGACGGAAGGCATGCAAGCAGAGAAGAGCATGCCCCCCAGTGGGCTTGTGGGGGGGTGGTTACCCACTGTCTTAATGCCTTCTGGGGTCAGCTTTCAGTCTTGCCAGCCAGTTGGGGTGGGGGTGCTTGTCTCTCTGCTTTTGCACCCTCTCATTGGTGCAAGAAGGCTCCAAGGAGAAAAAGGAGAATGCCTCTCATGTACACCTGAATGGAAGATGACCTCCCTTTTTTGCAAAGCCGGGGGGGGGATTATATTTCCCTTTTGGATATATACAGATAATTACAGTCATTTCAGAGTAGATAAATTCAGAACAGGATTTCTTGATAAGTGTTTACTCTTTTTCCCAATCCAGGCTTTACATGATAGGAAATTTCCTGTTCCCAAACCCTGTGACTACAATAGACATGCAGTAGTAATGGAACTTGTCAGCGGCTATCCTTTGTAAGTCTTGACACTGCAACAGCTTAGTTAAACTACTGTTTATTATATGAAAATATGTTTGCTTTGTGGTACTTTGGTGTAGTGATCATGTTGAGCTGATGAGCCCATATGAGTCCCGGAGGGCATTGCGCTCTTCGAATCAACATCTGCGGATGGTCCCTGGCCCTAGGGATAACCGACTTGCCTCAGCCTGGGGCTAGGGCTTTTTTGGCCCTGGCCCCTGCCTGGTGGAATGAGCTCCTCAGGGCCCTGCGAGAGCTTTTACAGTCCCACAGGGCCTGTAAGACAGAGCTCTTCCGCCAGGCCTTCAGTTGTGGCAGTGGGTATCCAGTTCAATCTGGCCTCCCCCTTCCTTCCCTCTGTGAGTTGCTCTTATGTGTCTGTTGAGGTATAATTTATTTTAAAAGTAATCGTATTTTACTTATTTTATTGTATTTATTGTGTGTATTTTGTTATTCTGTTATTATGATGTAAATCTGCACTCAGCAGATTATTATAGGTTGGAACCCACCCTGAGCCTGCTTTGCGGGGAGTGCAGGATATAATTTGAAGGAAATAAATAAATAAATGGACTGTCAGAGTATGAGAGACTCTCTGGTACATATATTCTTTAATTGTGTATACCATAGGGCGATCCACATAGAGACTATTAGTCCATTAGAAAGGTTTCCTGGCAGATCAAATAAGATTAAACTCAACTACCTCCTGTCTGACAGGAACCATCAGACAACAAGACAGGTGGCTAGATTTTGTGCCCAGGTTTAGAAGGAACGTAAAGTGTATGGCAATTAGATTAAGTTCTAATCTTTTATCTAAATTATACTTGAGTTTTATGGCTGTTTTATTCTATTTCTGTGTTATAGTCACAGGTTTTTAATGTAAGAATGCCACTGTTGGTTTTATCCCATATTTCTTATTCAAATGTTTTTATGTAAAATGACTGTAATGATAAATCCGACTCTGACTGCCAGAGTAGACACTTGGACAATGCAATGAAAGAAGTAATGTTGTGCATTCTGGATTAAGGTTCAGAAATCATAGGCAATATATTAAGGTAGTGAAATGTGACCTGCTTTCATCCAACATGAACCAAGGGCTATCACCAATTTATAAACTCTGTTGGGCATCAGAACTGGGACAGTTTCAGAGACCCCAGAGGTCACTGGCTGCCAGAACTGACAATCCTGTACCAAAGGACCATAGATCTAATTTATGCAGACTGTTCCTTATCTGTACATTTTAAAAGGAACTTAATGCGATCTCTTGCCTTGTGTAACTTCAAAAACAAGAGCTTGCCTGGGATTAGGGTTGCCAACTACCTGGAGAAACCATGTCCTACTCCTTTCACAGAGGCTCAATGGGAACAAGGGAAACTGGGTTCCAAGTAGTACTTATGTATTCTCTTTTACTCCTAATGCTTGAACAATCTGAGAAGGCAACTTTGAAATACTTGCTTACTTGAGTTACACTTGTCCATAAAGCCTTTGCAGTACTGTAGATCTACTGATTATTGAAAAATATTAAATGCATCTTTCTAGAAATGTTTTTCATGTTAAAATATGTATTAGCACATTTCAGTAAACCTTGTTGAAGTCGGATCTGAAATGAAACTATTGAAAAAAAATAGAAAAGGTTACAAAAGGGCATCTCAGGTAGAGTTGCTGACAACAAACACTGTGAAAGGAGTAGGACATGGTTTCTCCAGGTAGTTGGCAATCCTAATCCCAGGCAAGCTCTTGTTTTTTTAAGTTATAAAAGGCAAGAGATCACATGAAATTCCTTTTTTTTTGAAAAAGCTGTTAGCTCCACCCCCTAGTCAGAAGGTTATGCAAAGAAATTCAGGGTTGGATCTAAAAGAACAGCAAATGGAACAAGTTCCTGGAGAGGGTTTTTGCTGCCTTCCAGTGCAGCTCCCTGACTCTCTCCCCTACACAACCACCCCTGCTGATTGGGGGACTTATAGTAACAGCTTGGATTGTTATGTGGGCAAGTGAGCCCACTGGGGAGGGCGGGATATAAATGTGAAAAATAAAAAAATAAAAATAAAATAAGGGCAGCTTGGAGGGTCAGCTTGACAGACATTCTGCACCCCACTGCACAAGTCATGGTACAGGTCACATGAGTGGTGAGATGGAGTTCTTCTGGTGACAGTCCTCAAGGGACGTTTATCAGAAGCACATGGCTGCTGTGGGAAGGGAAGGCAGTAAAAACCCTGTGTATGAACTTTCTCCATTTGGGGTTCTTTAAAAAAAAAAGTCACTTCCATGAAATCACTCTGCTAATAGTTCTCGGCTTTGTAGTGTAGGGTTGTTATTTCCCTTTTTTCTTAGAGGAAACTCCCTTTTTTGCCTGTACGTCTGCTAGCAAGAGTGGTAACACTTTGTGTGTATATGATGTTGCCTGATCATAGGTGCAGGCAGGGCTCTTTTGGGGCAGGAATGTAACGGCGTTCCGGCTGGCTCCCAAGTTGGCCACGCCCAGCAGGAACTCATTAGCATAATAGGCCACACCCAACAGCAGAAACTCATTCGGATTGGCTACAATTAGGGGTGTGTGGCCTAACATGCAAAAAGCCCTGGGTTTTGACAACAAACAAGGTAAAGAGAATAAGAAGCAAAAGGTGGGTGTGGCTGGATGACCACACTTCTGGTAACATGGGGGTGTGGCCTAATAGGCGAATGAGCTGTGCTGTCAGGGGTGTGGCCTAATATGCTAATGAGTTCCTGCTGTTGGGTATGGCCTATTATGCTAATGAGTTCCTGCTGGGTTTTTTCTACAAAAAAAGCCCTGGGTGCAGGTATGCCTTTGTCTAAACCCTGTGTCCATTGGCCCAGTTATAATTGTGCTGCTGGTCACTGTTTGCTATTTTATTAATTCAAGAAGTTTCCTTTCAGCACAGATTATAACATGAGGAGAGGCATAATCATCACTCAGGAGAGGAATTAAAGTTGTCCAATCCAATGTTCAGTGGTAGTTTCATGTTCTCCTCTGTAATTTTTAAACAACTGCATGCAGTCACTGAAGTTTGCACATAAAAGTGCTGAGTGCATGTATTTACACAGCTGAAGGGGAAAGTATCCAGGCTGACCCATTCTTATCCCTAGATCAAAAGTAAATCGGCTTTAGTTGGAAAAAGGTCACATTATCAGTATAATGATGTACGCATCTGGTGCGAGCTGCTTCCATCATAAGGGAATCTACTCTAAACTTGAACTATAATGAAAGCAAAATTTATTTTCCAGTGCTTTTTATAATATCTTGACTATAAAGCATATAAATATTAAGTTCTTTAAAACACATGGTGCACACCTGTGGCTTCAAATGTGTACAGATCCCACACAAGATAGATAACAGGCACTTTGAGCGAATCCATACATGGAAAAATAGCACATCTTTGTTTTTTTGGTGGTAGCAGTCACCTTAATCTTCTTATAGGATGTTAGCACACATTGTAAAGATGTGGTATGCATATTGGTGACTTCAGCAAATAATACCCTCAGTAACCTTAGAGACCCAGTCTAGTTAACCTTCTGAGTAAGGCTTATGTATTGCTATCAATTGTTTGTTATTAAAATAATTTTGTTTCCAGATCTTTTTTGTTCACAATTGTAAAGAGATGGGTTCAGGTCCCTAAAATAACCTCTTCAGGAAACCGTTATATTCAGTCTGCTTTCTTAAAAACAAAGCACTACTGAGAATTTCTAGCTATGAGTGTTCAAGAAAAAAATATCACTGCTGGGAGAGCAGACAGATTTGAAAATACTAAATTAATAGTAAAACTCAATTAATGCAACATTTTTGGGTAGCTGGCATAGAAAATGCAAAAAAAATGTTCATATGCATTTTGGGAAGTGATAATGATCCTCCAAATATGCTTTGCTGTAGACTAAAATATTCAGAAAGCAGTTGTACGAAGTACCACGTTTACACAATTGTATTATTGTTATTTAGTTGATAACTGGTCCATCTCTTTATATAAAATGCAGCTGCCTTTCTGGGTGGCCACCATCAGACTAGATGTGATGTTGAATGGATCTTCCCAACAGATCAGGGCTGTTGTGCAGAAGGTAGCTCAGCTCCAGGGCAGTTTCATTTATCTAAACCAAACTCCACCCAGTTCTCTCCAGAAAGGGGCAGTGGTGGGAAGAGCACAGTGGCTGTTTCCTTTTTTTCTGAAAAAACAAGCATGGTTTGCAGCTAATTTAAATTTTGAGCCTGGTGCAGTTTCTGTTATTTAGATTTGGGTGTTTCTCTTAGATCATATATTAAATAGTCTAATGGCGCCTTATTACTTAGGTGTCAAGTGCATCACCTTGAAGATCCTGCCTCGCTGTACAGTGAGTTAATGGAATTAATTGTAAAGCTTGCAAACTATGGCTTGATTCATGGCGACTTCAATGAGTTCAATCTCATGCTGGATAATGAGGATCGTATCACAATGATCGATTTCCCGCAGATGGTGTCAACCTCTCACCAAAATGCTGAATGGTATGTACACAGTCTTTTTGTATTTCCAGAACATGACCTTGTAATTATGACATTAGGGAAAGTTTTAATCTCTTCTGCAAGCAATAATGCCCCACCATAGCTTCTGACGGAATTAACATGTGTGTACTAAAGCGACAGAATTAACATGTGTGTACTAAAGCTGGACCGGGCGCTGCGGGACGTAGCGGACTGGCTTAGACAAAGTCGCCTGAAACTAAATCCAACGAAGACGGAGGTCCTATGCCTGAATCGGAGCGGCACGGGGGTAGGGCTCCCACTCCCGGCCTTCAGTGGGGCGCCATTGGTGCCAGCTCCGAGGGTCAGGAGTTTGGGAGTGCTCCTGGATGCTTCCTTGACAATGGAGGCCCAGGTAGCAGCCACTGCCAAGGCAGCCTTTTACCATCTGCGGCTGATTAGGCGTTTACACAATTGTATTATTGTTATTTAGTTGATAACTGGTCCATCTCTTTATATAAAATGCAGCTGCCTTTCTGGGTGGCCACCATCAGACTAGATGTGATGTTGAATGGATCTTCCCAACAGATCAGGGCTGTTGTGCAGAAGGTAGCTCAGCTCCAGGGCAGTTTCATTTATCTAAACCAAACTCCACCCAGTTCTCTCCAGAAAGGGGCAGTGGTGGGAAGAGCACAGTGGCTGTTTCCTTTTTTTCTGAAAAAACAAGCATGGTTTGCAGCTAATTTAAATTTTGAGCCTGGTGCAGTTTCTGTTATTTAGATTTGGGTGTTTCTCTTAGATCATATATTAAATAGTCTAATGGCGCCTTATTACTTAGGTGTCAAGTGCATCACCTTGAAGATCCTGCCTCGCTGTACAGTGAGTTAATGGAATTAATTGTAAAGCTTGCAAACTATGGCTTGATTCATGGCGACTTCAATGAGTTCAATCTCATGCTGGATAATGAGGATCGTATCACAATGATCGATTTCCCGCAGATGGTGTCAACCTCTCACCAAAATGCTGAATGGTATGTACACAGTCTTTTTGTATTTCCAGAACATGACCTTGTAATTATGACATTAGGGAAAGTTTTAATCTCTTCTGCAAGCAATAATGCCCCACCATAGCTTCTGACGGAATTAACATGTGTGTACTAAAGCGACAGAATTAACATGTGTGTACTAAAGCTGTACTAGTGGGAAATGGTAACTTGATATTTTAAAGGTCAATTAATTACTGTAAAATAATTTCTTTGTTTAGGTACTTTGACAGAGATGTGAAATGTATTCGTGATTTCTTTATGAAACGCTTCAATTATGAAAGTGAACTCTATCCAACTTTCAAGGATATCAGGTAATCTCTAGTATAATTAAAAACTAAGAGCTATTTTGCATGTTTCTAATCTTCCTTCACTGAGTCCTCAGAGTGGCCTTTGCCTTGGTATCTACACATCTGTAGATACTGTTGCAACATCCTGACATAATTGATGCAATTGTGGCAGCATGGTTTTTAGCCGCTATGGTTACATGAATTGCTTCTGGTGCCTGTATCTTTGTAACCTATGGAAGATTTGAATCACATGTCATGTTTTCCATGCAGATACATCCCTAGGACAGTGACTTCTTTAAAAATAAAACTTCCTCTTCACTGTTCAAAATAAGTTGTTGTTGTTGTTGTTGTTCAGTTATGGGAGACCACCACGGAAGTCTAGGGTTCCTATGCCGAGGTAGGCAATGGCAAACCACTTCTGATTGTCTCTTGCCTTGAAAAATCCTATGGGTTGCCATACGTTGGCTGCAACAATGGCAAAAAAGGCAAAGCAATACATGAAATGCCTAAACTTTAGCCTGTTTTTTTTTAATGGAATGAATCCATCATTTTGTTTATAGAGGGGGGAAACCTACTTGCAAGGATATTCCATAATATGTTGGTTCAATGGACTTTCAGATTTGTTGTTTGGTCGCACAGTCGAGTCCGACTCTTCGCGACCCCATGGACCAGATCACGCCAGGCCTTCCGGTCTTCCACCATCCTCTGAAGTTTGCTCAACTTCATGTTCATTGCGTCTATGACACTGTCTAACCATCTCATCCTTTGCCCTCCCCGTCTTCTTTGACCTTCAATCTTTCCCAGCATCAGGGTCTTCTCCAGTGAGTGCTCCCTTCTCATTTGGTGGCCAAAGTATTTGAGCTTCGGTTTCATTATCTGGCCTTCCAGGGAACAGTCAGAGTTGATTTCTTTTAGGATTGACTGATTTGATCTTCTTGTAGTGCAAGGGACTCTCAAGAGTCTTCTCCAGCACCATAGTTCAAAATAATCTATTGTTCGGCGCTCAACCTTCCTTTCAGATAATATATGTTAAATGGTATACCTAAATATTGCCTGACTGGTGTCTCCAGTTCCTGTCAGGATCAAAGGTATCTTCAAGAAGACATGAAAGTAACAGACCTCTCTTGTTGTCTGGCCACATGACTAGATATTTAGAAACAAAGCTAGAGATGACATTAATTTCCTCCCCAAATTCTTTTTCAGGTACTTCTTTGTGAACCTGATGTTGAATATACACTGAAATATTCTCTGAGTATTTAGATATATATTTTATTTACTCATTTAGGTGAAATGTAGCTGGTGTTAAATAGTCCCATTACTGATTGTGCTTTGTTATAATCCAGTGAATAGGTTTTGCAGAAAGAGACGAGAAATTTTTGCTTGGTCATAGAACTTTGCTCCATGCAGTATCCATTTGGATCTTCAGAAGGGTTTATAAATGCTCAGAGTGGGGCATATTCCCTCAGTAAGGGAATGAAGCAGCCCCCATTCCAAACTTTAGAAGGAATTCTGTAAATAGTTCAGAATCCACTTTTCAGATTTTTACCTTTGGACATCATGCTAAAACCTGCCTCTTCTCCCCAGTACCCTTCTGGAAGGCAAAAAGAGGGTTGCTGTCAGCCAGTGAGCAAGAGAATCCTTTGTATCCATAATTGTTTAGTAAGATGACCAACATGCTACAGCACAGCAATCTATTTACAATTGTAAATTACTTAACAATGCACTGCACGCTGTCTGCCCATTAAAGATTTTTTTCTCTCCACTGGGGGTAGTAGGGAATGGTGGTTTAGATTTGGAATTCATTAGGTTGCCTAAAGAATAAATTCCTAAGTTATCCTCCACCTATAGATAGTCTCTAATGGATAACTTTGGCATGCAGTTCTGTGCAACAACAGTAAATGGAATTATTGATTTACTTCTACTTGAGTACGCACACCTTCATGAAGGAAGGGGCTTAATATATTACTTTGAAATGGCAGACAGGAATCTACAGGAGAAAGCTTAAAAATGGGTGACAGGTAAGCAAAGATAAATACAGTGAAACTAATTGGCATGCTGGGAGTCTACTCAGTCCTATGACGAATCAGGATTGAATACCTCAGCTTCTAGTCATGAGCATGGCTGTTTTTTAAATTGACTAGTCTATTTCCTGGTCAGGCTTGCCTTTCTGACTTGCATCTCAGTATTAGGTTTGTGATTGCTACATTCCATGCCTGGCTTCACTACCTGTTCCAGTTGTTAATTTTTCCTATTGCAAGGCTGGGAGAAGAGACCCGTACACTCCACTCCCACATTATATTGCCCATATCTGTGCCAGTTCAAACATTATGTTGACCATCAGGATGCCAGGACTCCCCGTGGCTGGTAAAAGCTTTCTCATGGTAAGTGATTTCTGCCCAGCCGTAATAGATAAAACACTTTACCCTAAGAACTGACATCACTTCATTAAGAGTCTGTTCCCTCCTGCTAGCTGCCATCAAGATATGCTAATAGGGACATGAAAATGGAAGATAATGATGGCTATGTGAAGGGGGGAGGGGTTGACTTTATCCGGATGATCATATTTGCTGAGTTGGGATAAGATATACCAGAGACCTGTCACAATTTCCTGAGCTCAGAACAAATTTCCTGAATACTCTTCTTCTGTTAAGTTGCAAGTGTTCATTTTGTATTTTCACCTCACTCTGTCCAGTATTTGGAAGAACATGCAATTTATGGCAAACCCATAGGGTTTTCAAGGCAAGAGACAAACAGAGGTGCATAGCAACCATGGATTTAATTTGCGGTCTCCCATCCAAGTGCTAAGCAGCTGACATCTGATGAAATTGGCCTAGACTGGACCATCCTTTGGTTTACTGTAACAGAGAGTAAAAAAATAAACACACAAACACACACAACCCAAAGAAGTATATGTGGTAGCATGTTTCAGCCAAAGCAACCAACGGTCCAGTGACATCTTCAAGATTAGCAAGTTTACTGTGGGTCAAGTTAGAGCCTACTTAGAGAAGGAAATTATAGCAGATAACTTATTGGCCCAGGAATATTTCACTTTTCTGACTGATTTCTATCTGTGGCTTTTTCCCCCACAGAGAGTAAGCAAGCATTGTGATTCTCTTGTCCCCAAAGAACCAGGCAAGACCCCAGAGAAACCATTTGAAAGCGTCTTGGGCGATCTCTGTTGGTATTGGCCGCTGGGCAAAGGAAGGAGAAGGTCTGATGATGAGTAGAGGAATGAGGTTGGATTTTCTTACCAAGTGGGTAGTGGATAACAGCCTTCTTGTACTAGAAGTAGATGTGTTACTTTTCTTAAAGTGATATTTAAACTTTAGTATCCAGACCATAGATCTGTTCCGACAGGATAGTTAATTCTACTGTATGTCTTCATTTAAAAACTGTATTTACCAGTAGTCAATCTGCTCTCAGTTTACAGAATTCTTTCTATAGAGTTGAAAAGGAGGAAGATTTAGGACAGAAACCTCCATTGCACAAACCTATCTGCAATAAACTGTGCCAAGATTAGAGATTGTATTTTCCCTTAAGTTTCAAGGATAACACAAGTTAATTATTAACTTCTTTGCTG